>NC_056730.1:617635155-617737655 GCF_019279795.1 Protopterus annectens
GGGATGTAAGTAATATTCCGAAATGGGCATAGCTGACGCACATACCTCTCAACCCCTAAGAGCACATCCACTGGACAGGACATAAACCACTGGGGGAAGAAATAGGGACCATACCTCTGAGCTGTCCCCGATTTCCAGGGACATCCCAGATTTCGACTCAGTTTCTAACTCTGCCCCACTTAATCCCTCTTAAAACTAGTGACATTTGGAGGAAAGGTGGTGAATTACACTTAATGAATAACGAAAACAATTAAGAGTTATAAAAATCATTTACCTCAGAAAATGTGTATGAATTCATATGCTCTGAATCTGTCAATGTGTCAGGTTAATAGCACCAATAATTTAAATGTGTCCTTGATGTTGTTATGCCATGTCTCTGATTTAGTTTGTATATTTCCCCAATTGTATAAGAGGTCTGATAGGGAAAAAAAGCACATATTCCACTGGCAACTTTAGAAAGATGATAGAATATTAGGTATGCAGTAGCATGACTCAGCTGAAGGATGTGGGTTCCACAACCCAATTACTTGTTTGTATTGAAGAGTGTCAGTTCCCATGTATTAACCAGACAGATGCAGATTGTAAGAGGAACACACCAATAATATAAATCAAACTCTGGACAGGCCGCAGATTCCATACAGTCGAACGGCATGCTGTCGCCTAATGGGCAGCCATTACCGATACTGTAGGCATGTAATCCGATGTAATAGGCATCACAAGGTAATATCATAGTCCTCACTCTCATGCAGGGGCGTGAGTGTCAGATGCAAACACCAAATGCAGTGCATTTGAAAGTGTGGGAGCAAGCGGATGTAAGCCTGTTTGGCCGCCAGTATGCGAGTGTTACACTAGTAAAGCAATGTAGAGGCTAATTGAGTGTAAGAAACTGTAACCAGAGGTTAGCATTGCTTAGCACCGTGCAAATCCATGCACACCCACTCACAACTGCTTTAATGTGCCTTAATCACACCTTATCCAATGGCGTTGTTCTGCCCAGCAACAAAATAAATGCCTTCTGCAAGGCTCGAAACCAGGACCCTGCACATACAGCTATTGTGATTTACCACTAAGCCATGGCAGATATAAAGACATTGGACCTTATCACAAACATATCATCCAGCACAGTCTTTCAACAGTATAGGAAATGTATTCCATCATGTAGATGTATGTGTGTGTGTTCATGTCCAGATATAGATACATACATATATATAGATATATCAGGGACATCCCATGTGCCAACAAAGCATTACAAAGGAATGAAAAGGGAAACACAAGCAACGCCTGAATTATGTAGTGGTGTTGTCCTATGTAATATCAAGACTCCCTCAGACAGATATGTGTCAGTCATAAATGCAAACATTTGTACATTGGCCATACACATCACTCTGTGCATGTTATTTACATTACCACAACAGTTCCTTTCCAATAATTATGTGAGAACAGTACTCTTGCAAGGTGCTGTGCGTGACATCATCATCATGATAAAGGTAAATGGGGTAACCACAGAGGGACCGATAGTGTTGTGTGTACAATGGGGTCATCCACATCACGTGTACCTGGAACATTTAGGAGTCATGTGCATACTAGGATCGTGCACCTGAGAGACAGGGGTGAAGGCAACTGGAGTATGTTGTGATGCATATTAAAAGGGTTACATGTGTCCATTGGACATGTGTGTGAAATGGACAGCTATGTATGGGCAAATGTTGTTCTAGGAACCGAATGGCCTTTTGTTTTTGTAGGGTGAGAGTGGGATGTCGGGGAAGGAGAGTAGGTATGCTCATGGAGGGTAGGATGACAAACAAGACAGCATACAGGGTTGGTACATGACACATGTGGGGGATACACCTTGGACAGGGAGGGGTGTTCGGCATTCACAAGCCCATGAGCCCCCAGATGGAAACAGTGGGATGGCTATGGGAACATAATCACAGCTGTTCCACATGCCATCAGCTAGATGAGGACTGCAATAGGTGAAAAGGCCATCACCTGAACATGACCATCAGTCATGGGTAGCCACCACTGCACCAAAACAGCTGCAAAGGTGGCAGTGTTGGGGGCTGTCTAGGAGGGGCAGCCTCACCCTGTAAATGTGAAACTCTGCCCTTGAGCTGGTGTATCTGGCCTCAAAACCCCTTATTGAGCCCCCTATGACAGCTGACATGTTCCTGTCTGGACCTGCCCCCAGGGGGGACAAGCCCCATTCTCAGTAGCGGTACCACCAGAAGGTGGTACAGAGCCAACAGAGGTGGAGGTCCAAGGCTGGGCCCCATATATGCTGGTGCCTGGTGCCATGGCCAGCTGAAGTGGGACAGGAGGTTCTGCCGGGACCTCCAAACCCATACAGCCTATGGTGTTGCAGTTTAAACACAGATATGGCTTAGTAATAGTCAACAGCATTCAGGATTACTTATAACAGCATGCATAGATATGACTATCAACCCAAAACAACAGATGGTATATATTTGCAGAGGGAGCACAACACATGCATATATACTGCATGATATCTGTGCAACATGTAGAAGACTTGTGACTACAGCTATGAGCAGTGGCCTATTATTGACATGTCATTGAGAACCGCAGACAGTGTCTGTCATACCACTGTTTCATTTGACATATGTTCAGTCAGGGATGTGATGGCAGTAACTCATCACTATCACCATGTACTGGCTGCAATCCTCACACTATGCTCCTGCTGTTCACAGATGTGTGTTCATTGAGTAACACAGGAAACAAATGGTTCCACACACTGACCAGTCCACAGATGGCCCTACAGATGGAGGTCCCTCACAAACAGAGCACTGTCTTGTCAGTTTTAAAACATGCAGAATAGCCATTACCACACACTACTTGTTAAACAGGCAGATGTCTCAATGAAGCATAGCTACACTTACATGCTATAGTCATGTCTGGCACATTGGCACATCACCCTCCTATCTTTAGGCTATTTCCCACTGTGTATGTTGTTTGAGGAACATCCAGATATCATCTGTGATGTCGTTTACCAAACAACAGATCCAAGTACCACTCACAGTGACTGTCATGGGCAAACACCAACATGATGTTCCTAGATATTGTACTGTGTTTTTCATGCAAATGGCTATGGGAACATAATCACAGCTGTTCCACATGCCATCAGCTAGATGAGGACTGCAATAGGTGAAAAGGCCATCACCTGAACATGACCATCACTTACAATACACAAGCTGCTGCTGAGCAGGTGTTCACCTCCACATCCACCAGAGAGTGTGTGGGAGGGACAGACAGAGGCAAAGTACATCAGAGAATGGCTTGGAGACTAAAACCTAAGCATCGTCTGTCACACACCTACCAGCACAAGGGTTCAAACCCCTGACTGACTAGTCATTACTATTACAAGTGCATGCAGTTACTTCATGTGCCACAAAGCTGCCATGTTGGTGTGTTGTAAGAACATATATGTGTGTTGGTGTGTGACATCTGCAACAGAGATATGGTAGGCGTACATTAGGTGTAGCACACATGGCTGTCCACATGAATGGATGTCATTGTCAACACAACCACACTCTCTAATGGACTCACATTGACACTCTTTGCCAGACCTACAAATACACTCCCAAACCACTTAGTTTGCCACATGCAGGAATGCACAGGTACTACATGCACCACAGGGGATATCCAGAGGTTCTATGGGCTAGGGCATGTGAATTTGTTTGACATCTGTCGATATGCCAATGGGAGTTATACTGGGAGTGACTATGGTTGGGAGCATCATACCCCACACACAGACACAAGGTGCCAGTACTGACATGCATGTGTGCATTGCTTCATGGGTGTCTAGTGGTTGGCTGTGCAAAATGGCTGTACAAGGCTGGGTGAGGGGTAATCCTTGGCATCATGCCACCCGACAATGGTGTGCAGTGTGGTACAGGGGTGTAGTGTCTGCAATGTCCCACACAGATGGGTATTGTATGAACTGTCCTGACATCCTGGTTACCATTGTGTATGGCCATAGCTTTGCAATGCATGCCATGTCAGTGTTTGATAGTCCTTGACATGGACATTGCCTGGGATGTGCATGTCCCACAATAATGTACAGTGACATGTACAGGTGTACCTGGTTTGGCTGGCACATGTTGTCTTCTGATATGCCAATACTGGCCTGGTGTGCCAGAACCTGCTTATAGTCAGCAGGTTGACCCTGCACCTGCATTGATAGCATGATACAGGTATTCCCTGCTGTCAGTGGCATCAGTCCATACAGGTTACATGTGTAAGGCATTGTATGGCCTCTGCGGATCACATTTGATGGCACCACATATGTTGCAGGCATCCAGTGGGGGAGCATAGTGAAGGCACATTGTCTGCAATTATGTGCCTATTGTACTGCTGTACATGGTTCCATGCCCTCTGCAGCCCACTGCAATCACACCATGCCTACCATCTGTCATCAATGTGCATGGTACTAGCAACATAGCGGGATATTCTAGGCGAGTGTGTTTGTGTATGACACATGGGTTCAGGACGTGTTCCGGGTAATAGTAGGGTTGCATACCATGTTCACCAGGCCTGTTGCCAGATGTAGGGGTATGGCTTGCCAACACAGTCTCTTGGCTGACTGACATCTGTACTCCTCTTGAGGTGGACATTGTGACATATAAGACAGACACCATATAGAAAAACTATAAAATCCGCTTCCCAACATGTCCAGTGGTTAGACACTCACAGCCACTTCCACACAGGCTCTGACAGTCAAACACACACACACATGCCATGTCCTGGAATAAAACCCTTGCCTAACTAGTGTATCACATTACAGCATTACGCAGTTACAGCACACACTATGGAGATTAGTGGGTTACAGCAGTCCCAGAGGTGTATGTCGAGGTGGGTGACATCAGCAGGATTGCCAAAGGTGGTCATGTGAATTGCAAAGATTGTGCATACTCTAAAAAGCATTGTTCCTGCCTCAGACAAACAGAGACACACATACACAGTTGGTCTCGCTTAGAATAGAACCCCTACCTAACTACTTTATCACACTGCAACTATACACAGTTACAGCATGAGCTACAGAGAATACTGGGTTACAGTAGTCCTAGAGGTGTATTCCTAGGTGGATGACATCAGCAGGACTGTCAAAGGTGGTCATGTGGGTTGTAAAGAGTGTGCATACTCTGAAAAGCATTGTTCTTGCCTGAGACAGACAGAGACACACACAAAGTTTATCTCTCTTGGAATGGAACCCCTACCTAAGTAGTTTATGACACTACAGCAATACGCAGCTACAGCATGCACTACAAAGAATACTGGGTTATGGCAGTCCTATATGTGTATTTCTACGTGGGTGACATCAGCAGGACTGCCAAAGGTGGTCATGTGGGTTGTAAAGAGTGTGCATACTCTAACAGCATTGTTTCTTTCACAGGCAGGCAAAGGCAGACACACACAGTTGACCTGTCTGGGATTAGAACACCTACCAAACTAGTTTAACACCCTACAGCATTACACAGTTACAGCATGCATCATGGGGATTACTGGGTTAAAGCAGTCCCAGAGGTGTATTCATAGGTGGGTGACTTCAGCAGGATTGCCAAAGAAGGGCATCCCAAGTGTACTGTGGGTTGTACATGTATGTTGCCTGTGTGTACACACTGCTTACTGTCATGAAAACACATTTACACCTGCTTAAAAGTGTCTTATGCAGTCCTAATTGACAGTGTCAACAAGGCTTGCAGGTCTTAAACCCTGGACAATGCACAGTGAGGTCACTGGATGTACCACTAAGCCATCTGGGTTATACACATGTTGCATGGAGTCTATAATGCACATCCCACTACAGGTATTCCACAGTACTGAAAACAAATGGGAAAGTCCCTTTGTGTACATATGTACAGTACCCTTGAATGTACTGTACTCTGTGAAACAACAAAGACAAGTCTACAGCTGTACAACTGTCATAACTACATATATATATATATATATATATATATATATATATATATATATATATATATATATATATGTATATATGTATACACCTATGGGATGTGTACACACATGTATATATATGTATATATATATATATATATATATATATATATATATATATATACATACACAGACATAGCCATATATATATATATATATACATATACTATATATAGTACATTCTAAAAACATGCTTCTGGAGTATTTCTCCCCGGGCCTCTGCTGAAAAAAAAAAAAAAAAAAAATATATATATATATATATATATATATATATATATATATATACACACACACACACACACACACACACACCCACACACAGACACATCTGAATGCCCTTTGTGACACAGAAGGGTTCCAAAGGAACTGACGTGTACATAAAACAGAGGCATCTCTTGTGTTATAACATTTAAATCATAAGCAGTTCACCAGAGAAGGGATGGTTGTTGTGTATGTGGAGTTTGGGGTGGGGAATGATGGCTAATGTAATCTACCCTGGGGATTGTGGAGTTTGGGTGGGGGAATGATGGGTATGGACCTACACCCCAGTGATAACTTCTTTGTCACTGCTGGACAGTGGTACAGGAAAATAACATACCCAACTGTAGTCGTGCTTGATTATATATTCTTTACCATTCCTAACTATGTAATACTTTGTAGACACCGATCACCACAGATGGCTACCATGGTGTGCTAAAAGACATTACACATGTGTATGCCTGGCTACAGGGTAGTCACACACACAGACATGCAAACGCTTGCCAGTATTGTGCATACACGTCTTGCCTATGTAAAAGTAACTAGTACAGTGGTATGCAGTTGGGATATATGCCACAGAACACATACAATTACACTTTCTGATTCCACTTCTGAGTTTGGTGACATCATAGGACTTATTACTTGCAGTGGGGAGGGGGAAGAGAGAGGTATAGCGGTTGACAAGGCCAGTGCAAAAGGAGGTATCACTTTGGAATGCAGCAAAACCCACTACCATGACAGGATGCAGACACAAATACACACACACAACCACACTCAGCCTTTGCTGACACACACTCAGGCATTTGTTGAGACACAGACACACAAACACACTCAGCCATTTGCTGATACACACACACACGCAGTTGCCAGTGGTGGGATCAGAACTCCTGCCTATTTAAGGATCACTATTACATTACTACGCAGTTATAAGATGCACCACAGAGATTACACATCCCAAGGCAGTCAGACTGCCCTTCTACAATTGAGGACAACAACAGTGAGACTGACAGTCACAAAGTACATAGCTGTAGATCTGTGTATTTAAAGTAGGTGTCCATTGCAACCTGTATGCACAAACAAGGCACACCATCCGCAGGTAAACCTGAGAGGTATAGTTGTAGCACAACAGGAACCTGAACTGGAGTATGGCCATCTGCGGAATGGGCAACTACTATCACTATACAGGGTTACAGTGGGCATGCTCATACACTTAGTAGCACAGGGCAGTTTGGGATGCACTATGACTTCAACTACACAAGGTTATACTGGGCATGCTCATACACTTAGTAACAAAGGGCTTGGATGCACTGACTCAAATTACACAAGGTGGCAGTGGGTACACTCGTGCAGTTAGTAGCACAGGGCTGTTTGGGATGCACTCTGATTCTAACCACTGAAGGCCACAGTGTGCATGCTCAAACACTTAATGTACAGAACACATTGTAATGGACTCCTATTGTAAACACACAGGTTTTTAGTTAGGTACATCTTATCTGTCAGTATATATACTGACATCATACTGGTTTACTACCTGATACCTGTATGAGGCCTGTAAATGATATATCTGTGTCTGTGCTGTGTGATACACATGCATACATGTACATGAAGTACTGACATATATATGTTACGTATACACATTCATGCATGTGTGGACATGACAGACAATAGGTTACCTGGGTCACACAGGCGGATGCTATCTACAGCATGTGTCACACAACTTGCTGCCCTGAAAGGCATACATTAATAGTAGGTTGTGGACAGTGGCATTATACGTGGAACAGTGGCATGGCATGTGTGAGCCACCTTATGTAATGGTACTGAGGTGCAGTAGTCAAGATGACCTCTCCCAGCTGTGTTAGTAGTTGTCATTATTAATAGGACTGCTACCCTAAGTATACCTCACATTGGTCATATACACAAGTTCTGCTGCTGTCCGTCACCTTACATGGGGCATTTGCTAGCAAGCACATTAATGCCACATGCAGTGATGTCATGCTATGGGTGACAACTGCTAGACCAAAACAATGAGCCAATGTTCTGCTGTTATTATGAGGTTGTCCAGTGTCTGTCATTCTAGGCTGTCATGACCGAATGACAAGCCTTCAACACAGAGCATATGCATCCATGTTACACGTGTGTGTGGATAATACCTAGATCACATTTACCCATATAGCCGCATTCCAAGGCAAATGTCCTACACACAGATGTAACATCCTGACACCTACATGACAATTGCATTGGATGCTTATGCTAACCTGTGCTAGATGTGTGGCTTTAGTAATCCATTTGCGCAATGTAGAACCCACAATGGGGAATACTGACATCTGTGCAGTGAGAAGCACCTCGCTGAAGGGTCTGTAGTGCACAATTGCACTACCACCATATAACTCAGATCCAGACATGTGGGCCATAACAGTGGTATGGACCATTCCAGGTGGTGGTGTACACATATTCGTAAAGGCTACTCACATGTAAAGACCACTGCTCTGACATAATGCATCACAGATGAGTCAGGTACAGGTGACAGTGGCAAATGCTGCATTCTAGGTTGTATCCTCATATACATCCACCACCATGTTCCCAGACTACCAACACACATCCATATGTGGTAGGACATAGTGTGGTAGACCACCAGATGACCCTCGATTGGTGGACTGTACCTAGGCCTACATCAACTGTGCAAAGTACCCATGTACAGATACAGCTGCATAATGTGTTATGCAATGCAATAATACCACTGTTTGCAACCAGCTCAGTTGTACACATACCAGGGACTCTTGGATGTTGTCAGCATTAATGCAGACGACTGTTGCTGTACACCAGTAAACAACACCCTCATGGTTGGATATGACCTAACCGTACCTGCCCTGGATATGTACATCCCACACTCATACAACATAAATTACATTACCATAGCTTTCATTTACCTTTCTACATACAGGTAGCTACAGTCATTACACACATGCACATGGCAAATAGCATGCTAACAGTACATAAGGTTCGATATCTATGTTGACAGAGGTAATATCCCCCTCTACTGGTCACCCATGACACCTATAATATCATATAATACTCCATGTGGCATGTATGTCTTTAAACATGTCCACCTAATGCAATGCCTACAAGCATACCCAAATAACAGGACCATAGGACCTACACAAGGCCTGCATTGACAGACTCAGGGAAATCCAGCTCTGCTCTGTATGTTCCTGAGTAGTCACAGGGTGATATGTTCATGACATGTACAGCCATGTGTGGCCACAGCTTCTACATATACCCCATGTCAACAATTGCAAGCCATGCATGCTGTGTGCTGTCTGGACATTAGCCTTAGTACTACAATAGCCAGTACATGCTGGGGTGAGATGTTTACAAGCCACAGACCTTGCACATGTTTGAATGAGTGTACTGCCTAGCTCTAACAGAGCACATTGCTGGCATTCTTCCAGTACACATGAGGTGTGTGTGGCAAATATGATGTGCTTACTGTTGACCATTACAGTGTCCTGGCTTCACCATGGCACTGTCAAAGTAACAGTTCGTAGGAGCATGACATGGAATAATGCTGTGTGTGTCAGGCTGATATGTGCTGTTGTAATATATGTGCACTTGGCTACTCAGTGAAAGTGGTGGTGTCCTACCAGTACATGAATACAACATCCATTATGGTGTAATGCTCGGCTATGTTTTATACATGGCGTGGTGAAGGTGTGGGATGTATCCTCTTGACCTCCTAGTGCACGTACTGATGTAGACCGCATATGTGTACATGTATTGCTGTTTTTGTAGATTCCATGTGTGTGCAGTGTCTGATGTCTGAAGGTGACTGTTGTCTTAGTACATCATGCTTTTGCAATACAGCCTCAACATTGCCAACTGTATATGGTGATATACTCTAAGTACAGTTAGCTGTACATGAGGTATGGACAGATGTTTAGACATGACTACTAAGTGGTGGGGCTTCCTTGCAGATGAATGATTACTGAGGACAGCTCACTGATGTGTTACAACCAGTCCTACAATAACCTGTGTACCTGCAAAGGTCAGGTTTTGTTAATTGAAGTGGAAGACAGACAATGTAGAATGCTGTAAGGGTGACACTGAAGGCAAACCTCAACATGAACGAAATATTGTGATATTTTAATTACAGAAGTTGTCAAAAAAAAGGCAGAAGTTTCCCAGTTTAAGTGTGCTTCTTGGTATATATGAAAAGGGCGGTGTTTACACTCCCACTGGGGGTTTTGGCCCTTTGTATTAGGTTGGGAAACACCCAATTTTATCATTTAAACACTGGGAACCTCAGAAATGTAAAAGAAACTCGGGGGTTAAATCAAATGAAAGTGTCAGGGGCAGTAACTTTTAATGAGGGGTGTTTTGTTTTTTGGGGTTTTGGGGTGTTTTTTTTGGGTTGGGGTGTGGTGGTGTTTAGGGCGTTTTTGGATACATTTTACCTTGAAATTTTTCCCCCCCCCCCCCATATAAAAGAACTAGCAGTTAACTCAAAGGGTAAACCCCTGTTTGTACATGGGGGACCTTTTTTAATGCCACTGTGGTTTTGTGTGTTTGTTGTGTTGATTTGGGCCCTTCCCAAATTTTTGGGTAACCTGTTTTTTTTTAATTTTCAAAAGGGGTTTTGGGTTTTGTTGTTTTATGTGCTTTTAACCCGGGTTTGGGGGGTTTCGGTTTGCTGTGTCAGGGCATGGGAACCTTTTCCCAATAAACCATTTTTCCACGGGTTTCCCTTTGTCTGCTCCATTTTTTCCCCTTCCCCAAACAAACCTGTATGTACCCCTTATGTTTTTTAACAATAGTTCTAAAAGCACATGTTTGGATTTAGCGAAAACTAATTGTGGGGTTCTGTGTTGGGGAAGCTAAAAAGGCATGGGTTTTTCTCTCCTTGGGAGAAACATTAAAAGGGGTCCCGCAAACCCCAAATTTTCCCCGGCCAGAACTAACCTGAAAGAAACAGAATGTAAGTCAACACTTTTGGGTTTTTAAAAGTACATCTTAAATTAAAAAGACAAAATGAAACATGGATTCTGTGTGTAAACCTCCCCAAATTTAAATTCAATTGTCATATTGCCCCCTGTGTAGCCAATGAACATGCCCTGCAAAAATCGGGAGGGGACACACTAAAGAAGGGGGAAAATTTTTTTCCAACCCTAGGTGCCTTTGGATACACCCAAATTTTTTACCCTTAATTTTTTCATGTTGTTTTGCTGTTTTTTATCCCTACATTTGTTTCCAGTTGTTTGTTGCATCAACATTGGCATGTCGGGCCACCAGGGTTTTTGACAGGAGTGAAAAGGCATTTCACAGTTATTTTGGGCCAACCCAAATGCCTTGCCAGGGGTTTGGCCTAAAAAGGGTGTTGGGTTTGTAAAATGCCACATTTTCCCCTGTTGGGCCATAAACCCGGGGGGTTTTTCCCTGGGTGGCTCACAGATGCACTGCGCTGTCCCGCCATTAGGGGTGTGCAGACATGCGTGCCTTTCCAGGGTGACGCCTCCCACGGGCCCAATGTACTCCCACCAATTTTCCAGAAACATTCCCGTGGGAAACATCCGGCAAGGACTCCCCCTGTCCCCTTTATAAAAACACTGAAAGTGGGGTAGCATTTGAAGTGGGATTTTGCATTTAAGAAGGGCAGACCCCTCAAGTAGACCTTTTTTTGGTCCACCCAATGCCTTCCCCATTCACCCCAAAAACATGTGGGGATCCAGCAGTCGGTTTTCACATTTTCCATGGCCCTCCAACCGGGGCAATGTGGTGGGCATCCCAGTCTTTGATGGGTCAGGTTGAGGCACACCCCCAAGTCAACCCCCTCCCCCCCCCCCCCCAAAACTGCCCTTTCCCTTAGGCCAAATGGGGTATTCAGGGGGAATGTGCGGGTGAGGGGCGGGTGGAATGGCCCTCACGACACCCCCGCCCCCTGCCTGTGAACATCACATCATACTGGATCTGTGGGGACACTCATGGGTACTCGGGGCAATGCACCCACAACCCTTGGGGGGGGAAAAAAGAATGTCAAAAACCCCCAAAAAAACAAAGAAAACCCAAACCAAAAAACCCCAACAACCCCCCCAACAACACACACACCAACGAAACACATCGGGGAAAAACAAAAACCCAAACCACCAACAACAACACAAAGCCCCGACAAAAGAAAAAAAACCCCAACAACACAAAAAACACACACACACACAACAAACAACACAAACAACAACACAAAAACCAACAAACAAACACAAACAAAAAAAAAAGACAAGACACACAAAAAACAACACAGAGACAACACACACACACACACACAACACACACAGACAACACACAGACAGACACAACCCAACATACAACACAACACCCCCCCCCCCCCCCCCCCCCCCAAAAAAAAAAAAAAAAAAAAAACAGCACACAAATGGAAACAGAAAAAAGCAGGAAAAGGGGCCACAACACCCGACACAAAACACAGCAGGAAGCAATGCACCAAAAAGGGGGGTTTCCCAACCAAACCCAAACCCCCCCCAAAAAAATGCAGATTTGAAATTGCATCACTCCCAGGGTGTTGCAAAAAAAATTTAAAAACCCATCCTGATTTGACCCCCACTGATGTTTTGGGGCCCACCCTTTTAAATAGTGGGGTAGCTCATACTATGTTTGTGCCCCCTTGCCCCCCCCAAACATGCATGCTTTAAACTTTTTCCCCCCTGCAGGGGGAAAATTTTTCTGTAAAACGGGGCTCCCCCTTTTGAATTCCCAAAACCCCCTTTTGGCATGTGTGGGTGATGATTGCCAATCACAGTTGCTGTTTTTGCATTTTAAGCATGCATGTTAAAAATTTTTTTTCCAAACTACAAAACCCAAAGGGGTTTTTATTAACATGGGCCTTACTTGCAAGGGTTTTTGCCCCAAAAAGCAGGGAAATTTGTTGGGTGTGTGCTGCCATTCAGGGATCATGCTTCTTGTTTAACGTGTGATACTGAACATTTAAAACATTTTCCCTCAATACATTTAAATTTGGGTTCCCATGCAGGGTTAAAAAAAACCCAATGGAATTTCACAACAGAAGGGATACAAACCCCGGGCAACCATTTAGATACCCCACAATTTAAAAATTCCCATGCCATCTTGTCCTACAAAACTAAGTGATTTTGACCCAGCAAGGTAATTTACTTATTGTGGTTGTGGGGAGTAGGTATTTTGAAACCTAATTTTTTGGGAACTTATATAAATGTTTATTATGCCACTGATTTCAAACTTTTTTTGGGGGGTTTCTGTTACCTCAAACTTGAAGGCCTGATGATGTTTGGCAATTGAATTCCCCATTCCAAAGGATATTTGTATTGTGCACCAATGTAAAAGGGGTTCCCAAAGTAATCCTTCATTTTTGGGGGCTTCAGTTCGGATTTGGTTTTATGTTAGCCAAGTGGAGGCCATTTATTTCACATTCTTTTATCCCATTACAAACCCATAGTGTATTGCCATAAAAAGGTTACAGACAAATTATGTTGGGTGTCATTTTTTCGGAATTCAGGGGCAGTCAGCCCATCATGCGGCTTTCTATCACATGCATTGTTCTTTATAAAATAACCCAAGGGTTATCCTTGGGAGGTATCCAGAAAAATTTATGGTGTGAAATGTTCGTAAGATGTTCATACCCAACATTTTAAGCTGTTGTAGCCCTCCCCTCAGTGCCCCCCTAATTTGTATTACTTTGTCCACATTGGAAACATTTAATTTATTATGTTTCAAATTTTAAATTTGTTTAAAGGGAAAAAAAGTGTGTTCAGGTCTAATGTTTAACAGGAACATCATTAGTTAGTGTTTACAGACCAAAATTTTTATGTTTAGGCCGGTAAAAAATAAAATTCCCTGAAACCATAAAACAAACCTAAAAGGGGTTCACGCAAAGGGTACTACAGGGGAAAGTATGTTAGCAAAAACCCAGTAAAATACACTAACAGGAATACATTTTATACATGAGTAGCAACTATAATGTGGCAGGTTAAAATGCCTTGCATAATGCTTCATATTGTACAAAACAATGAAACAGTAAAATATTGTGATTAGTGTGTTACCAGGAACTCCAGGCTCGGGGGTTTGGGAACCCACCCCCAAAAAAAAGTTTTGGGTGGGGTTGGGGTTTCCCCCCAGGTTCCAGTGCCCCTTGGTTGGTGGGGGCTGGGTGAGTGCCCCCCACCTGTTGCACCTTGTTCCTGGCTGATTGCATTAGTACACTGTTTCCCTGTCTTATCAGGTGGAGTGCAGTGTCGGTAGCACCTGCCTGATAAGGTCCGATTGTGACTACCAGCATCATTTTACCCTCCTGCAGAGTTCCACCACCACAGGGCATCCTGCTTGCCTGTGCATCCTGTGACATACAGGCTGAAAGGGGTGTGGAGTAGCCAGTTGGCCAGTGGCAGGGATGAGGACCTCATCCTCCAGCGGACTGTATGAGGTGGCCCGGTCTGCTGCATTGGCATACCTGGAAGACATTAACAATGGAGACAAGGTCCACAGCAACTCACAGAGAGTACAGCAGGATACAGCTGAACTATACATGTGTATCACGATTTTATTAAGATTACAAGCCACCATCTTTTGTAGAAATCTACATGACACTTCACCACTGACATGTATGGAGTCACACACATTTTGACACCTACTGGTGATGTGATGTTATTGGCATATATGTGTGTCGTCATGTGACATTGCTCCTTACCATGTGGATGTTGTCTTAGTGGGCGTGAAACTGTTTGCCTGCTTAGTGGTGTCTTTACCCTATTCAGAACATGCCTGGATGTGTTCACATTAATGCAATCGACCTTAAAGCTGTGGCCTTGTGCCACATATATAAATCACTTACATAGCCATTACAAAGGGACATGACCTGTGACCCTGCAAACTTTTTAAGCATGTATGTCTATTGCCCATGCCCATCTATCATGGCACTGTGCAGCTGTGTAGCATCCGCCATGTATTGCCTATGTGTTGCACATGTAGCCAACACATGCGGACTAATAAACTAAAACTTGTTGGTGTTGCAGGGTTCGGATATCAACTACTAGCATTTATGGTCATAGTGATGAGTAGGTTATATGCCCTGGAGCCATTTATATATGAGCCCTGGAGCCAGACAGATTGCTAACTGTAGACAACAGACAGATAAGTTCAGTGGCCAGTTCAAGGCATTTCCCCACGGAACTGTCTACATAGTTACTAATATATTTGGCATGTGGTCATCACACCATGTCTAAGAGGAGAGAGTGATGTGCAGCTTCACATGGACAGAGATGCATACAATGGCAAGAGTATGTTAGGAGTGTATGGGACGAAGGGATCTGTCAGGCATGTTGTGATCCCTTGTACTAGAAGGATTGGATGTCCATGGCGGTGTGTGTTTATTTGGGATCAGGGATGTATTGAAGTGTAGCATTCCAACGCACCTCTGGGTTGGACTGCAGCTTTTATTCAGAGGGTAGGCTGCATGCTGCATAGTGCAGCTAAGGGATTGTTAATGAAGGGCAGTGTGGGCCATGCTGCATGGGCAATAACCCTTAAAAGGAAATATGTTGATCTATTATGGGTCACATGGGTGTGGTAGTATGGCTGAGCAGTTCTGTCTACTTATATGCCTGGTTGCTTTCATGTCATGATTAGGGGTGCCACATCTGACTACCTATCTTTTATGGTGGTGGCAACTATCAAGGGAAGTACTGTCAGCTGCACCCCAACCACACACAGTTGCCATTATGTTGACCGCTGCCTAGGTGTGGTAGTTAAGTGGAATTTACGAGGGTTAATAACACAGGGGATGACAAATGCAATACTTAGCTGTCAGAATGTGAATCATCCATCACACACCACACATCTGACACTAAGATCCTTCTGTATGGTATTTGGATACACAGCACACAGTGAGTCAGCTATTGCTCTGTTCATAGTTCACTTGCAAACATTAATTGTGCAGATACGCTTCTGTGTGTTAGTCTATGCGGTATAGATAACAAAGGGGAGTGCAAATTACCTGTATTACTGTGGCTGGCACTAGTTTTGAGTAATGCGTGTATTAGTCATATACCTTCTGTAGTGTGGGTTCTGCCAACAGTCCAGTTGCCAACCATTCCTGTGACATAGGAATATACACCCTAGTTTACTGAGTGTGGCTGGAACACAGTAGCATGGGTGATGGTGTTCTATGACTTGGCAGAGATCACGACATGCAGTATATGGAGTCAACTCTACTGTCGCCGACATCTGTACTGGAGTACGCATCAATTAAACGTTGACCATGGTTTGTAAAAGCTGTGTACAGACCTGACTCCAGCAGCGGAATGTTTAATGCACTATGTCCCATTATCAATGGTGTCTCCCCCTTTGTGGGGTGTGATAACTGTTGCTGTGTACCATTCGGTGTGTACACGCAGCCTGACAGCATCGGAACTATGATTGAACATGATGTGTATGTGGCTAGCAGCTGAATGTTCTTAAATTTAGCTGCACTAGGATACACCTGGAATGTTGACAGGTCCCATGAAAGCTGTATGTATGGCTTTAGAGGTGCAGCTTGTACCTGCATAGTCGTTAGTACAGGGGGTCCTGCTTGGTGTACATGGATCATATTACTAAGTGTGCCTGTGGCCCCAGGGTGAGGGGGAGGTGGGGTATGTTTGGTTTACTCCGAGAGATTTCATCTGGATGAGCGGGTTGCTATTTCTGTAGGTGCAATTACTTCATGCCATGGTGCTGTACAGCCCAGCAGGGTCTTGTCGTTGCCATTATGATGACTGGCAGCACAGCTATAGAAGAATGCTCTGTGCTTGGCCTAATAATATGTGGCTGATTAGTTTCACAGTAGCTTTGCATGGTTTTATATGGTGTATCTGCATCTTAATGAGGCTGACCAGGGGTCACCTACACTCATGTGTGTTCACTAGTGCAACAGTTACTACCTTCTGTGGTACAGTTTAAAGCACAGTTCCACCAGTTTGTATGTGTATGTGTTGGATTGAATCCTGGTTCTGTTTCAATGGCACAATCACTGCACATATGTGACTGCTTAAGGTTCATTTGTGTAGGATTCAGCATTTGCACATGCATTGTCCATCTGCATGGGTGCCATGGCACTCACCACTACTATGGGAAACATAACATTGGCGTTGGAGACCTATGTAGCATACTGTTAGCCCTGTTTGTTAGCTGACTACTGTTATCCAGGTCAGTGGGGTTGATGGAATCCAACATGCATTGAGCGCGGGTGATTGTTGAGTACATGAGAAATTAGTCTTCCATTTCATACTGGAATAGTTAGCAGGTAGCCATTATTATGGTTCTGTGTCAGACCTAATCTTCCCCATTACAGCACATTATGACAGTTGGGAAGTCCAGCGGCACTGAGTGGGTGATCACCAGCCATGAAGAGTGCATTTTGAATTCCCACTTTGGCACAAGGTAGTGGCTCAACATAATGCATCTGATGTTATGCAAGTGCAGTGCTAACATGGAGGTGTACATATCAACTTCAGAATATGGACACACCTGTGGCTGCGATGTGTTCCAATAAAGGATAATGGGCAAGAGGTGCAGGGTATGTGTTATAACATGGTGGAGGCAGGTGTTCTCTCCAGACATTGAAACATGTTTTCAGCCACTGCACAGTACTATGTTCTCCCATGTTTGGGATTGACATATGTGTGTCCATATAGTGTTTCTGACATGTATCATTGTGTGCAAGGGACCCACAGTTTGTTAGCAGTTTGTCCCTGTAACATGCAGTGGACCCTCCATGAGCTTCTATGCATGATGCAGCTTAACACTATAGGGGAAGCATGAGCCCTAGGCAGTATCCAGATTCCTAGGGGTGACAGGTTCAGGCCCTGTCTGGCAAAGCATCTTGGTTGTCAACCATGTTATCCCAGATACTGGATACCCTGTGACATGCACCACTACACTAGATAATTGTGGAATACAATCCTTTTGTCCCTGTACTGCAGTATCATTCTGGCCAATGGCAGAATGCTACCCAGGCCTTGGGACATAACTGCATGGGCTACAAGACCTGACAGTTCCTACATGTGTTTCAATGCAGTCCAGGCTACTGCATCACAGGTCCTGCACAACAACATGGAATATGCCAGAGCCATGTGTATAGTTCAAAAGGTGGTCTGAGTGTATGAGTATGTGGCTAATTATGACAGACAGGCAGCTGACAGTATGCATGCCCTTGTATAGGTCGGTGTGTACCATAGTGCTAGAGTTTGCATTCACAAATTAGTACTGTTGGCCATGATTCCAGTCATGTGTTCAGAGGTGTGGCACAATTATGCAAACTATGTCATACAATTTGTGTATTTCGTTGTCTGTCTCATCCTGCTTGGGGGGGTTCACTTGTTTGGCCAGATACTTAGACATGTCAGTGAATGTGTGTGATTTCCGGTAGTGTGTCTGGGTGTCCTTACTGTATTCTGGTAAGGGTATGTGTTGGTTGTGTTGATGAGCTGCATGTGTTAACCTACACCTCATGACTGTCCAGTCCAGTCATGGCTGTAGACTGGGCTGCCTTCCAGCTTACCTCTGTAGCTGCATCCCAAACAATGTGTGGGATGTGCTGTTAGGTGGGTTTGGCAGTGCACATGGCATAGAGATTACATTCCCCCAGGATGGCACCATACACAAAGCTGACATTAGGAAACACCAGTAGCTGACTAGTGGACATGCCTGTATGAGCAGTCAGTACTACAAGTACTAAGTACCGTATTTAGTTTACGTATTGCCTATGAATATGCTTTAGACAGTGATGCTCACATGTAAATATTTGTGTTATGGACGTGACAATACTGGCTATTACAGAAACATTGTAGCTACCTTTAGCAGCAATCCTTCTCTGAGGAGCACATCACATCCTGTTAGTTGATTACAGATGATGCAAGTGTCTACAGGTCTGTTTCCTTCTCTGGGTATATACTCACATATCCACCAGGACCATGAGCTCTGTTGGCATAGACACCTACTCTCCAAACAGAGTCATGTATCAAAAGGCTCTGATGCCACTATCAACATGATCAGGATATAATCAGATAATGTGAGCCATTACCTATGATGTGGCTGTTACACATGGGCAGCTGTCTCCTACATCTTACACTCCTACTGCAGATGTTACACTGGAGTTAATGATGATATGCAACCTGTTTCATTACCAGTGCTGTGCACTACCTTACATACAGTATGTGCAGGCGACTGTTAGGTTGGCAATGAGAGGTTGGGCTACACAAATCTGGTTTATCAACCAGTGTGTCTGTACTCTCAATATCCACTCTATGTAGGTGTGCACATTAGCCATTTGGCTCAGCCCTGTAATAAGGGTCACTACACATTTGCATAACATGTACACATGCACAGCTGTTATTGCTTGCAAACAATAGTAAAGAGGTGGATATTACATGTGTTATGTGCATGGATAGTTACCTGCCTCTTCCAATTATCTTTGTTATCATGCTGCTAACCTGTCAGATGAATACTAATGCTATGTATCCTGTCATTGAGTATTGTAATTGCCAATATACATAATTACTGTTTGCATAACATAACCGAACTGCTATGTAGAAAAGAATACAGATCTGCCTAGAATACTGTACATTACACAGTTATTGGCACAATATCCCACAATGCACACCATATTTGCATGGTAAGCCCACCTTTAACATGTTCATTTTACTTATACACCCATACATATGTTGACTGTTACAATATATCGACATATACTATCCCCTGTTATAGCACATACTTGTTGGACCAATACTGACACTGACAGTGGCTGGAAGCGAATTTGTGGGTTCCAAGCCCATATCATCCCTTGTGGTGTATGTGGAGTGTGCCATGTGACCTACAGCAGTACACACATAGAATACTACAAGCATTACTGCTGCTCAACAATACATCGCTACAAGATAGCTATTTCCACTATATGCATTGATTACACTGTAATTCTTACAGTACAGATATTACATACACAGACATACTACATGTTATACATACTGTCTTTGTAATCAGAGGTGTTATTAACTGGTGTAATACTTGTTTTCGGTTCGTCTTTCAGTGTATTGTACTGTCCTACAGGTAGATACAGATGGACTGAATGTGTGACAAGACAACCTTTTATAGTTACAGATCAGTAACATGTGCTATCCCAAGGACCAATTGCTGTTCCTAAGTAGCTAATTACATGCACATCAGCTGCAGTGCTACTGCCTTAGCCTGTACCATGGCTACAGTGGAGTATAATCGAGTACTCTCCTTGGGCATTGTCCCTTTGCCTTACTTGTGAGAAAGACAGCGTGGAAGTTTTGTTTGGAATCTATTGCAACAGCTGTATGGAGACGAACAGTAATATATTGTGTGTAATGCCTAGAGGAGTTGGTCTAAATGTGAGTACTGCTGTCATATTTCTGAACATTGCTACTTGTGCAGGGTACCTAGTACTTCTGCATATGTTTCATTCTGGCCATGTTGTTTGACCAGCTCAAGGCTGTATAGCTATGCATATAATGTTAGGGGGTTTACAATGTGCCTACTAGGCATATTTAGTTTGGTGTTACTGTGTATCATAATGTGTTAATAATCAGTACTTGGTAAAACTTCCTGGTGTACAAACTTTTCAACTCTCTGAAACGGGATTAGTTCATACAAACCCTGTTACATCAGCAGCTGTTCAATTGTATAATGGCAACTATTTCACATAGGGCCATGTTAGTGTGTCTGAGTCCAGGTATGTTAAGGTTTCAGCAGATGTTGTACAGTAGTTGCATAATTGCTTATGGTATGACAGTATGTATTGATGTAATTATTTCGGTTGTGGGGTAGATGTTGGTGGGTGTGCATAGCACATGCAGGTGTGTAGGAACCCCTTTCATACAACGTCTATATGTGTGTGGGTGTTCATTCCCTTTGTGAACACCTATCCCTTAGTGGACTAATACTATGGTAATTGCAGGCTGATTCATTAAGGCACTATTACATGCTTCCTGTATAGCATGCAGGTACTGTTAGTCCTTAAATCCTTTCGGCAATACATCGGAATGTAATAAAGATTTGCAAAATGAAAGCTGTCTGTGTAATTCTGTCATAGATATTTGCAGTCATTGCAGTTGTGCTGGTGACTGTGTCCATAGAACATATTTGTAATAGTGTATTGGCAATACTCTTCATATGTTATGTTCATATTGTTTGGGGAGGGGCAAAATGTGTGATGGCTATGGTCCATGTTATACTCAGATATGACCACTTCGGATGCTGTCTGCAGACATGTATGTATGTATATATATATATCTATATATATCTATATATATATATATATATATATATATATATATATATATATACATATATATATATACCTATATATGTGTGTGTGTATGTGTGTGTGTGTGTGTGTGTGTGTGTGTGTGTGTGTGTGTGTGTGTGTGTGTGTGTGTGTGTGTGTGTATGTATGTATATATATATATATATATATATATATATATATATATATATATATATATATATATATATATATGTCTGTGTGTATGGGCCGGATTCACGAAACCTCCATGTAAGACTTAATATGTCTCACTCGGAGGCTGCAGTTGAACGGCATATCGCCAGCGTGCCATGAATATTCATGAGGGCATGCTGACTCATCCGTAACTCTTACACGGACTGAGTAGGCAAGCAGGGGGTATGTCTGACTGCCAAGCAGTCTAAAAGTCCACACCTCTGCAAGGTTTTAAAAAGCATAATGTCAACAGACAAGAGCGAGTCTGCTCAAATGTACATGCACCCAACACCACACTCCCTGACACTGTAAACCCCCATCAGAGTTATAAAACAGAAATTTTTTTTAACCACATATAGCTGCCCGTATTTGCACTTGTTTGCATGGGTGTGCCCATTGCTTAACCACAGTTAGCAATTGTGACATTGAAGAGCATATAAGAACTACTTATGCAAATTAATCCAAATAGCAATAGCATAATGGTAGAGCGTATGCACAAAGAGAAGGTATTCACAGTTCGATTCCCACCACTCTCCTTATTTATGTTTTAAATCAGTATTTGAAATAATACCAGACAAATATGATTAAAATTTTATTAAAAGCAGTGACATGGCCAATGTATCAGCGAACAAAATATATATTTTTAAAATACCCAGATATATAATAGCCTGCCATTAAGCAATGTTTTACACAGGTAAACAGAGGTGCCCATAGTTTAATAGCGCTATACCCATCTAAACAGAGGTGCCCATAGTTTAATAGCGCTTTATCCAGTTAAACAGAGTTGCCCATAGTTTAATAGTGCTTCATCCAGCTAAACAGAGTTGCCCATAGGTAATAGTGCTTTTTCCAGCTAAACAGAGTTGCCCATAGTGTAATAGCGCTTTACCCAGTGCAATAGAGTTGCCCAACATTTAAAAACACTTTACCCAGCACAATGTGTTTGCGCGGATGTGCATGCCGCTCCAACCAGGGCATTGTAGGGCACAGGGGAGCAACGTAGAGCTAAGTTGCTTAAATGCAGCCACACCCCCTAGCCTGTCTAGACAGTATTAAAATAAAAGAATGACAAGGTTTGAACCCGGGACCCTTTGCATCATAATCAAAGTACAGACCCACTAAGCCATGACAACATAGGGGAAACAGCCACTATTAACATACATAAACTTAGGAATGATAGTTTAACCATTACTAAGCAGGTCTGCAGTCAGCCGAGAATTTTACAAAATGGCCAATCACAAAAAAGTGCAGGAAATGCTGCATATTTAAGCACCACAGGCGGGAATACATGCCATAACTGATTGTAGCTCACATCTGCAATCAGAATGTGTCTGTGGTGTTGGAGATGGAGTGCGCTTCCGGTAAAGATGGGGCACCAAGGAGTTCAAATACATGGTTTGGCTCCTAGTCCACCATCACGAGGCAAGACTCCTGCAGGGCCAGTTCCAAGGGATGGAGTACAAGGCAGAGGCTTGGAACAGGTTAGCCAGTGATCTCACCAATGCCACAGGCATTCCCCAGACTGGTGAGCAGGTCCATCACCACCATGCAGACCTGAATGAGAAAGGAGGACCACCTGAACCAGTGGATACAGGAGGCCCATGGGATAACGGATGCCCCACAGCTGAGTATGTAGCCATGGAATGCAGTATGTAAGGATTTAAAATGGAGTATGTATAACGGATAGAAATGTCTCAATATCCCTTCATTTACTTTACAGCTGCAGGTGACCGTGTTATGAATCAGCAAGCCTATGAAGATAGGCTGCTACGCCAAAGGCTCGCCAGGCAGGTTAGTGATTATTCTGCATGTATTGTTATATAAAATATGGGAGAGAGCATGAAAGAAAGTGTTGTAGTCCAATAATACAGCCATAAAATGGACTGAATAAGTCCTCTGCATGTACTGTCAGATAAAAACGTAAGAGAGGCAGAAAAGAGAGTAGAAACGCATTAAGAAAGGTTACAAATGTCTGGAATAATAATATCTCTGCAGGCACTGTCATATAAAATAATATGTGAGTGAGCCTGAAAAAAGAGTGTGCTAACCTATTAATAAAGGTATAATATGTCGTGAACATGCTGCCATATATACCGTTAAAACGAATAAAGGAGTGAGCCTGTGGAAAAGTGTGCAATGTCATTAATAAAGGCCTAAAACCCAGAGTGTGTCTGTTTCACTTAGTATGAAATGTTGTTGTACCCTTGCATTATGCAAATAGTGATGTGTTAGAAAGTGCTGGCAACCCAGAGTTCTGCAGTCCCATCTAAAGTGGGTGATGGAAGTGCTAGTAGCTGTGAAGTAAATATACAGTCCTCAACAGTCAGTTACTGGCTGGCATGCATAAGTAAATCTGGCACACGAGTAGCATGCTAATATGTTCCCCAGAAATGTAAGTGTGCTTCAATAAATGCAGGGTTCTGTACAATTAGAAGTGAAAATGTCATGTGAAAACATCCAGATATGTAGATAAAGAAATATAAATGCAACCATGAAATATGTAGCAGTAACATCTGCATCCTGGACAGTTAGTATGTGAGATTATAGGTCAAGTATAGATTGAACTAGCCAAACCCACTACACAACCTTATGCATGGTGGCAAGTGTAATAATACATGTAGGGAATATACACCTGCAGTCACTAGGAATGTAGTGTAGAGTAAAAGTGTTTATAAGATGTTAACGGAGGTTTTCTCTACACCCTACTGTTTGTGCATAAACCATGCAATTCCACACCTCAGTGGGTATGTGTAATCTTAAATATTTGTTGGGATATATGTCCAATTGTTCTATAAATGTTTGCACTCATGTTGATGCATGTGCCCTGTTCAAACACCACGTTCATGGTAGCCTGTTGCTACCAATCATCCCTGCATGCGGTTGGAATAACCACTGTTGTTCAATATATGCATGTGTTATATTTGCTGTTCAACTGTTGGATATGTGGTGTGTTGGGTCAATGGGAATATTACGGCATGCTGTTACAACTAATCTGGAATGCTGTTGTTTATGTTGTAATGAAACACACCTAATCACAGAACATATGGGAAGGCCGGTCCCAGCAGATCCACCTGTCTCTCCTCAGTTGGCGAGTGCACCTGGCACCAGTGGCTCTGGTGCCCAGCCCGGACTCCCCCCTCCATTGGCCCTGTGCCACCTTTGGGTGGAAGCACTGCAGGGGATGGAGCTTGTCCCCCCCATGCAAGCGTGAGTGGAGAAGGGCCACCCATCACCCTTCGAAGGGTCCGGGCTGTGGTGCGTAGGGAAATCCAGCATTCACTCGCTGATCCCCTACGCCAGCTTGAGGCAAGCGTGGCGCTTCTCTTGGGTGAGCCTGTCCATCCTACTCAGCCCCCAGCACAGCCACCCTCGGGGCTGTGAAGGTGCAGTGGTGGGTGGGGATCTCAGTTCCACTGTTACCATCTCTGGGCTCGTGGGCTTGCGATTTCCAAACATCCTTCCCCGTCAATTGTGTTCACCCACCCCATGTGTCAAACTCTGCCCCTGTATGCCTTGCTTGTCTTGTCTGTTGCATTTACCTCCCAACCTACCTCCCAAATATACCTACTTCCACCTCTCACATTCCACTCTTACCTGAAAAAAAATAAAAAGGGCAATCTGTTCCCACAAAAATTTCAAACATAGCTGAAAAACAAAGTCCATGGAAAGAAAAAATTTAATTGGAACAACAATTTTTGTCCTCACCCCCCAAATTTTAAATACCCCAAATTTAAAAAAGCACAGTTTTTTGGAAAAAAGACATGGCCTTCCCCCAAAATTTGAATCCCGGTTTTTCCCTTTTTTTTGCCCCCTTCCCCCAAAAAATTTTTTTTTTTTTAAAAAATTTTTTACTTTCAGAGTTGAATTGGAAGGTTTTTGGTTAAAACTTTCTAAAATTTTAAATAAAAAGGATTGAAATAAAAAAGGGCCCGTTTCAAAAAAACACATAAACTGTTAAAAGTGAAAACCCCCCCTGAAAAAATGAAAGGGCCTTTGTTCAGGCCCCGATTCTCACAGCAAAAAAAAATTTGCCAAACCCCCCCCCTGCATGATTTCCTAACCAAAAAAAAAAAATTTGGGGGAAATAAAAAGATTAAAAAAAAAAGGAAAAAAAAATTCTTTTAAAAAAAAAAAAAATGAATGTAAAAAAAAAAAAATAATTGAATAAAAAATTTCAGCATTTAAAAGGGGTGAAGAAAAGGGAAAAAGAAACCCAAAATAATTCAATAAAGAAATATATATTAAATAATTAAAAAAAATAAAATAAAAATTTTAAAAAAAAAAAAAAAAGGATATGAAAAAAAAAATAAAATTTAAAACCAAACCCTTAAACCCCTTAAAAAAATCATACCCCAGACCGTGACATTTGGGGGAAATTAAACTAAGATGTCTGAAGGAAAATCATTTTGTAAAAATCTTTATGGTACAACCCCCTTCAAAATGACATAACCCAACCTTTGACAAAACGTGCCCCCAAAAAGATTTAAATTGCAAAACTAAAGGTAAACCCCCAAACCCTTATTTTAGCAGGTCCGAAAAAAGGGAATGCAAATTCCCACAAACTAAAAAAATGGGGGGCACCAATTTGAACCACACAGACATTCAAAACAAAAAAGTTATTTTAAATAAAATATATTAAATTTAAAGAAAAAACAAAGGGAAAAAAAAAATAAAAAAAAATTTAAAAAAATAAATAAAAAAAAAATTGGAAAAAAAAGGGGAAAAAAAATCAAAAAAAAATTAACACAAAAAAAAAAAACAAAAAAATAAACAAATAAAAAATTAAAGAAAAGGGGGAAAAAAAAGGGAAAGGGTTTTCCTGTATTTGCTGGTCCAATGAGCCGAAGGGGCCTTAAATTTGTGAAAATTGGGTTTTATTTTTAAAGGTGTCATAGGCAAGGGGGAAAACTGAATGTTAGTAAGGTGGTTTTTGTTTTGAATTCGGCACATTTAAAGTTTTGGGTTGAAAACAACAACAGTGGTTATGTCATTTGGTTTAAAATTTGGGTTTAGGTTTTTCTTTTAGGAAAAAAGATTTGAAAAACGCAAATTTTTTACAAATGCTCCCTGTTCCATTTGTTTTTAAAAAGGTGGAATTTATGTTTAATGTGTTTGTTTAAATTTTTTATAATTTTAAAATTATATTTTTTAAAAAATTGGTTTTTTAAAAACTTAAAATTTAATTTTTTATAAAATTTTAAATATTTATTTTAAAATTAATTTAATTTAAAATTAAAAAATGATAATATTTAAAAATTAATTTAAAATTAAATTTTTTTGGTTTTTTAAAAAAATTTTTTTAAAAATTTATATTTTATATATATAAAATTAAATTTTTAATGATATTATGAATTACTTATGGGAAAAAATATAAATTAAATATTTACGAAAGAATATTCAAAATATGGTTTTTTTTTTTTATTTATAAAAAATTTTTTAAAAAAATAAAGAAATTTAAAAAATTTAATAAATTTTTTAAAAAAAAAATATTAAAATTTAAAAATTTTTATTTAATAATATTTTTTATAAAAATATAAAATTTTTAAAAATGGAAAACAAAGGGGGCCGGGCCTTTCCAACAGGGTCACCCGGTTTTTGCCCAAAAACCCCCCCCCAAAAATCCAATGTTGGGGGGCCTGGCAACAAATTCAAAAACATCAGGGGCTGTTGTGTGTGTGTATATACACACACATATATATATATATATATATATATATATATATACATATATATATAGATATGTATATACGTATATATACATATATATATATAGATATGTATGTATATATGTATATATATATATATATATATATATATGTGTATATATATATATATATATATATATATATATATATATATAAATATATATATATGTATATATATATATATATATATATATATATATATATATAGATATAGTTATGTAGATATATACATATATAGCTATATATAGATATATACATGTATACATATATAGATATATATACAGATATATAGATATATACAGATATATAAATATACAGATATATATATATATATACATATATATATATATATATATATATAGATAGATATATATATATATATATATATATAATATATATATATATATATATGTATATATATATATATATATATATATATATATATATATATATATATATATATATATAGATATAGATATATATATATATATATATATAGTGAGAGAGGGAGACACAGGGTCAGACGTATTGCAACAGGTGCCTGGTGACCAAGGCATGGACTGAACACCAGTGTTGATACTGCAGTGCCATACCCCCATTCCAAAATACTTTACCCACTAACTACCAGATAGGTGGTTGCCTGACTAACACTGAAGGTGTCAGAAGGGAACATGGGACACAGGTGGACAGTAGCCTCCTCTTTGATATTCACAGTGCCACACTAGTCTTGTAATCTGTCTCACGTGCGTGTAATCACAAACGATGTGTCATGTACGGAAATATAGGTCAGTGTTCCCCTGTACTCATCACAATGCCCCATGCGGTATGTACCTCACATGACAACTACAGCAAGTGGAAAGGCCACAGACATACCTCACAAAGGGTAATACTTCCCTGAAACACATACCCTATGCAGACTGACTCACATAACCACAGCTACAGTGCGTTGTATACCGGCCACCCAGAGGTTACCTCTGCCAAACATACAGAGGTATGCCACACCCATAGTAGTCAGACAACCACCATGTCAACCCCTCACAATCCCACTGGGCTACACGGCCTAGATCCCTAGTCCCCGCAACCTCACTAAACAGCACATGCTGGAGGGATAGGCTCCTATTGGCAAATATGCCATACTCTGGAGTAAACCACCCAGCATGAACAAACAAGGCTCCTCAGTAGCAGATGTCAGACATACCCCTGATGATTGTCTGGGGGATAGGTAACACGCCCTGGGAATCACCTCTGTGTATCCGGTTGACAGGAGGAAGTGAAATCTAATTATGTGTGTCACAGGCCAGGGTAGCATATGGCTAGGCTGCTGTAGGCCCCAGTGACAATAGCGTATTGCCTACTTATGACACAATGCACACAGACATGTACACAATGCAATACCTGCTATGTGAGGTGGAATGACTGTGACAGTGAATGTGTGCAAGGTCTGTGACGGTGTGATAGCTAAGTGTGAGGTTGTTTCTGTCATGGTCGTTTGTGTCCTAAGTGTGAGGCCAGAGAAAGATGTGTCAGTTATTGGGATGCAGACATAGTAGGATGGTATATGTTGTGACGTAGTTCCTTGTGTACGACTGTGGTGTCCCATCATAGGCTGAAGCAATACATGTATGCTCAGTAAGTGGTATTGCTGGTGAATCCAGCCAACATTTGAACTGTTGTACCACCTGAAGCTGTAGACCTAAACAGCACAGTATGGTGTATGTTCACATTCTCTGGTAACACTCTCTTGTGTGTTTCCTGTAGTCTGCACAGATTACATTCCTCAGGCATAGGCATCTGTAAGTAGGGGCACACAGTACTGTAAGGTACATAGCAAATGCTCATCTGTGTTAGCATACATTTGTGTGTTGTATGAATGTCTGATGTGTGTGTAATGATGCCTGTACCATGTCCGCAATCACATGTGTGATGCAGGGTTTGCGTGTATACCTAGCAACATGTATACTCTGTTACAGCAGAATGCCAGCTATATTAACAACTGTGCACATATGTTAGGTAGGGCTATGGCATTAAAGACTAGGGTGGGTTACTGGTTATACTGTAACTGTACTTCACATTCATTGAAATGGATGACATATTTCCGCATGCATTAGCTTGATATGTACCCCCCTGGCAAGGCTGTGCATTGGATCCCAAACAGTGAGCCGAGTACTGGTGTATACTGGTGTGTCATATGGAGTATGGCAGGCACTGTCAGCCAGTTGTGGGCTGAGCACTGATATGTGGTATTGAATGTGTGTATCCTCTGACAGACGAAGAGATGCTATATATGGCAGTTAACTGATATCTGTACTGTATAATGTTAAGTGTGCCACATGACTTGCTCACACATATCGTTTACTTGTCTTCCAGACTTATGGCTCATCACAGGAACCCCTGCTACACAGCTGCAGATAAACAGGAAATCCACCACAGCCTGGTTCAGCACTATACCCTGCTGTTTTCAAGGGCCAGCCAGCACCAGCAGGAGCGTACTGCACTGTGGCAAGAACTTGTTAGTTGGGTAAATGACATATGCATGCATAACCGGACATATGAACAGGTATGCCATCACTGCAGTGATTTAATTAGACATGTCCGGCGGCGTGCATCTGATATCCACAGACAACAGCTTGCCACAGGTTGTGGGGTGGCCATACATCCCCCCTTCACCAGAGTGGAGGAACTGCTGCTAAGTGTGGTGGCTCCTGGCCTACAGCAACAACAACATCACACATGTGTCATCATGGAGGCCTTAGCCACCCAGCATGGTGACATGGAGTGTGCAGGTAACATGCCCTAGCTGTAGACTACTGTTACCTGTATTGTTAGATTATGCATGTGTGAGATGTGTACTGTGTTTAGCAGTTGTGCTGCCTATTGTGTGCAATACTGATAATTTGAATAGTATCTGTACACCTATGCCTGTTGTTCTACTGTAGTGTAGCATACTCACAGTAGCAATGCCACAGTTGTGGCCACTAAACTGTGCCATATTCTTGCAGGTCCCTCTGGTGTGACAGCAGGGCAGATGTTACATGCTGGCGAGTGTGTTAACACTTTAAACTTGGTATTGAACTGTGCATGTCATAGGTGAGGTGTAGGCCATGTACACATAACACACCTATGCATAATGCATGCTGTGCATGTTTGCTGTGAGACGTAAAACATCTCAGTAATGCCAGTAGTTGCCTCAATCACATGCAATGCACAGAGCATCAGACACAAATGTGGCAACACTGTACTGCACATTGGATAGGCATAGTTGACACACATGTACGCAACATAACACATTTGTCATATGCAGTACACCTGAACATGCTACACATAGTGTAACTGGACACCCGCTGCCAGGTCACACTTCAATATCCCACATGTCATCCACACACCATACATACTATACCTGAGGGGTAAGGGCCTAGCATGGGGCTGTGCAACACTCCTCAACACATAACACAGTCATGTTAGGCAATGCTCCCTATTGGATACTTCACACACCCTTGTGTAACGTGGCTGTGTAATTGTGAACTTAGCCACGGCACTGCGGTTCAGGTACAGCATGCTAGGCAGTGGTCTAGCACACTTTAGTGACCACATGATGCATGACGATGATGGCTAATGGTACTACACCCCATATTGTTACAATGGCCATATCCAGGATTGGTATTCCATCACGTATACATGCACCACTCATCCCCTGTGTGTACATAGCATGCATGTGCTTCACCTGTGTCCACAATTATCTGCTACAGACACAGACACTGCAATCAGACATGGAAATCCATGTGACACACAGATAACACACGCAGCCATGGTATGTATACCTGTGTGTGATGGTGCACAGGACATTGCAGAGCTTATAATACTTGCACAGAAATGTCGTGTCCTTGTACACATTGTGTTCCAGGGTGTAGGCAATCACTGAACATGTACACACATCAACCACAGCCATGTACACTGTCAATAACTATGGCTGTCTACACTCACACTGCATGGACTTGATCAACACTTATTCTGCATGCTGACATGTGTGCGTGACTGTTTGCTTTGTGATACTGTCACCCACCTTCAACCAGTATTGAGTATGATTTGGATTTCTGTTGTGTGTGTGTATCTGCTGTAGTGAGAAGTGTGCATGTGTTCCTGTGTTCCTGTGTGCATGTGTTCCTGTGTGCCTGTGTGCCTGTGTGCATGTGTTCATGTGTGCATGTGTGCATGTGTCCATGTGTGCATGTGTCCATGTGTTCATGTGTGCATGTGTGCATGTGTTCATGTGTGCATGTGCACACCGTAACATGTGTTTCCTGTCTTCCTCTCACAGGTGCTGAGGTAGGGCTTGGCGAAAGCAGCAGGCGACCTGAAGCCACTGCCACAGATAGTGGTGATGATGACACATGTATTTTGGCACAGGGAGATTTGACAGGGTCTGTCATTGGTCCACCAATCGACAGTACACAGCGTTCAACCCGATCTGTGCGCACACTCATACTGCCATTACATCCCTCACCACCAATGGCCATAGGGGAGGGACAGCATACAGTTGGCATTGACCAGGAGAGTTTGGTACCCATGGCACGTGCATCCCCTCACAGCAGCCATAGCCGTAGACCCGGAATGGTACCACATAGGCAGAGGTCCAGGGGATCTCGGGTGAGCACCACTGGATGTATTGCCCCTGGCAGGCATGCCCTCACAGGTCTTGCAACGACCACTATGTTCCAGGCTGTAATGCAGGCTTAGGCACATATGGAATGGTACACCAGGCAGGGACTTAGGGCGCAGAGGGCACATAACACCGCTATCAATGACAGCATCCGTGACCTTGCCGGTGCCATCCGGACATACACCGAGGTCATTGATAAACGTTGGGGGGGAGACAATACATGCCCTCTACAACATGTCTTCCTCAAGCCAGGACCATGTGGGATGGTTGAGACATCAACGTGGACGCATGCCAGCGACAGCAACAGCTGGCAGTGGTTGTGGATGGCCCACAGCTCACAGCCGCTCCTGTAGTGGCAGTACCAGCCCCAGCAATGCTGGGGCTGGCCTGTCCATTGTCCGTCCCAGTAGACCACGTGCACGTGGCTCTGGCCAGTCCCAACAGGGACATGGGTCCAGTCATCATACCTCTGCCTCTGATGACAGTACCCAGTCAGGGTTGGTACCTGATACCATCCGTAGCACCCCTGCCAGGCACAGGTACTGTGTCCATGGCCAGAGGCAGTGATCTGTACAGCCAAGCAGGTACAGTCTGTGGCTGTCCCACAAACCACTGTATATGGCAGCCACATGGTGGAGCTGTGTGCATGCAGACACACACACATTAAGCAAACAACTAGGGCTCACACATACACACACACATTACATCAACATTGGCCCATGCTGTACTGTTGTCCCACACACACACACACACACACACACACACACACACACACACACACACACACACACATGCACTCACGCACACACACACACACACACACACACACACACACACACACACACACACACACACACACACACAGACATGTCGATTGGTTGGGTCAATGTCAGGCTCTGGCAAACAACAAAACACCCTGTGCATATGATAATACCTGTGCCGCCTCCTGTCATCTGCATTATTGATGGAGGGACAGGCTAACATGGTGCTGATGCACAGGGTGACACTATAGCAGTGTAGCAATAATAGCGAGTAGTCAACAAGGAAGTCTAACTACATCCTTGTAGGTATATCTGAGCAGACATTATGCATCAAAGCTCTGATTGTCAATGTAGCATTGTTTACACCACTGTTAGGTCTGAGTATGTATTATCCACCCATGTGCCACTTGGCTGATGTGTGATGTGTTGCCAGCATGTGTTACCGAGTGGCCAGTACGTGTGTGATGTGTGCAGTACAGATAAGCAAGTGTACATCTGTAAACATGGTGGGTGCGCACTGTCTGGATGTATGTGCATAGTGGACACATGGGACATGTGGCATACCCTGTCGTACACATTATTAACATCCCATTGCATCTTTCAATGGCCAGTATGCATTCTACTACAGTTATGTACTAACATGGGTAGACGTGTGTATGACATGGATTGACACTATGCTGCGGGTGATACCGTTAATATCAGTCAATGATTTGCAGTCTGGTAGTATACACAACCTCAGCAGCATGACTATAAGCAATCATTGGATGATGTCCTGACAAATGACACACAGTAGTAGGGAACCCAGTATCAATTGGATCCTTCCGGTGCTACACTATAACACTAACCAGTGGTGATGACCGCCACCCATTAATGTGACCACACCTGTGTGTCATATAGCCCCCTTAGGTACATGCAGACACACTAGGGATGTGTCCATCCAAATTTGGGAATGCATGGAATGGCCTACAATGCATTCCCTGGATGGGACGCATATCCTACACAAGGGTATCATACAGACAGATACCTGTTGTAGATACATGCTGTATAGCAGTATGCCGACTATGGCATAGTCATCCTCATGTACTATACATACTATCCCGTCAGTACCACACCGGTGGTAGTCCTCAACATGTATGTCGGGTACCATTGTGTACATACAGACCCATGTTATGTCATGTGTCCCTTGGTATCCACATATCCATAGGTATTGTGGAGTCCGAAGGTGTATCACAGACATTAGAGGCCTGAATGCATATCCACAAGGCAGTTGTACACCTATAAAGTCTGTCCATTCTTGGCAGACTTTGTTGTGTATGACCATGTCTGACATATACCCCAGGCATATACCCTCACTCACACTACTCTTAAGTAACTGTCATGGGTGTGTGTGCCACAGATGACCTTGGCCACAGAACACGACATTGGATGGCCATGTCACATACATACATATGTGACCTATGATCTGAGTAGCAACGGCACAACCTGTCAATGGAAACAAATGTATTCATGTAGTATGCAGGCTTCACACCTATGTAGTGATTGAGGGAACATGTACACATATATATTTGCCACGCAGATACCTGATGTCTGCAATGCACTTACTGTTGTCATCATACTATGTCCTACCATAGTAAAAGCAAAACCGACACTGTGGTGACCAACAATGACACACACACAGTCAGCATTTGCAGGATTCAAATCCCTACCTAACTATGTTATGATACCAGGGAAAGACACATTAACACAGTACACTATTTGCTTTATTGGCTGGTTTCCCTTCTCCTGCTGTATTTGTAGGATGGTGACATCATCAGACTTTCCAAAGAGGAATGTACCTCTTTTAGTGTGTTTTCACAGTCCCCAAAAAGGGCACTCCTTTCAAAGACAACTGCACACATGCACACACTCACTGTTTGCAGGATTCAAACCCCTACCTAACTATGTTATGATACTAGAGATAAACGCACTAACATGGCGCACTATTTGCTTTGCTGGCTGGTTTCCCTTCTCCTGCAGTATTTGTAGGATGGTGACATCATCAGACTTTCCAAAGAGGAATGTACCTCTTTTAGTGTGTTTTCACAGTCTCCAAAAAGGGCACTTCTTTCAAAGACAATTCTCAAAGGAAACTGCACACATACACCCCCCCCCCACACACACACACACACACTTTGCAGGATTCAAACCCCTATCTAACTATGTTATGATACTGGAAAAAGATGCATTAACACGGCACGCTATTCGCTTTATTGGCTGGTTTCCCTTCTCCTGCTGTATTTATAGGATGGTGACATCATCAGACTGGACATGGTGATGTGTGTACACTTTGTTTTATGCCATTCCAGGAATGGTCCATGTGGGTCAGCAGGTGTCAACAGCTTGACCATGACCTCAGTATCTTTACCTTGTGTGATCTATCTGTGGACACATTGACATTCCATCATATGTCAACACATATTTATGCACAGCTTCTTGGTTTTGTGGATACTACATGTGTCTGGGATGTTGATAAAGGGCTATTCAAAGTCTATGTGACACATGTGTAGATGTGTTCATTGATGTATGTCCTGTGTGGCTGCCTTGCAAACAGTCTAGCATGTTTGGGAACCATGATCCGCACATGAACATACCACAGTTAGTAGGGTTGTGTGTGTGTCAACTTCCAATAGCTCTGTTTATGATTGCAACCATGATGGACTCCATGACCTTGCAGATCAGACCTCATAGGTGTACTGGACTTGACTTCTCATGGTGTGTTGTGCACCAACACTTGTGGGGAGTGCCACATGTAGCTGTGACACATTCAACGGTTCCACATCCTGTGTAGGGGGTGCGGCTCCGCTGACTGTTCAGGTGCATGATCTGTTTGTTCCGTAGTTTGTGCATGACACATATTGGGAATCAATGTATTCCACCTGCTGCCATGATTTTGGCAGTGGGGGTAGCTGCTCATCCATTCTACATGTGATATCTCCTGGTATGATGATGTGGACTATTGTCAGTGGAGGATGGGTATGTACATATGGGCCTGTCTGTCATGATGTCAGCATTGACACTCAGGTACAGTTGGCCCTGACTCAGGACATATATGTGTGTACATTGATATTTATGACATAGCTGAAGGAGGTGTCATGATTCAGTTTGGACTCCTTCTCAGCTCCTCTTTACAAAACACTAATGAACATGAGCACTAATCCCTGTTATATTCTTTTACACGCTTAACACCCTACTGATCCTTTATGATCAGGCTACAGAGTATGTCATGATAATATCCTGGCATGTCCAGGGGTTGGTTTTGTGTGTACTCTTCAGTCCAGCTGGTGGATATTGTAACACTGACACAATGTCACATCTGCCTCATGTACACAGGCAACCCTCTCCTCCTCCCGACAAACTCAGATATATGTGTGAGATGCAACTATATAGACATACAGGGAGCTGAACTCTCTCAACCCATGACTGGCACAGTCTATCAGGTGGTGAAGGTAACCACACACACCACATATCAGTCTCACATATCCTCTAGCAACAGCACTCAAACCACATTAGCACACATTGACATACTCGGATGCTGTAAATGTACTCTACCTAAGCAGCGGAGACCTCCAAAGCAGACACACACACACCTGCTACCCCACTACAATACCCACATATCACTAAGTTCACAATGTCAGTGTGCCACACAGTCAGTGCCCTTCGGGCTAATCGACACACCTAATAAACTTGTAATAGGTGACACTTATGTTTAGACACACTGACGTACCACTCACCAGCCCTGATAAGGGAATAGTCACTTTGAGCTGTCTGTTGGGTGCCATGATCTGCCACATAACACAGGCAGTCAGGTCACTCCAAAGCAAGTACAAGACTGGCACCATCATTGTCCATGCTGGTGTGTGTAACCTCAGACATTACCCCCTGGACCACATGACATGATACATGGAGGTACACTCTGATCATGTAGCCCAGGCCAGTATGACCCTGACCTTGTCTAGCATCTTACACCCACCAATTATGATGTCACAGTATATGGACACACATATCACATTTAACAGTTGGCTAACAAATTTGTTTCATTCATAGGGGATACAGTGTCTGTCAGCGTATGGTGACATGCTCAACATGCCACGTAGCTTCACTATGGACAGCTTGCACCTGTCACCCTTGGACTTTGGTATGCTGGCTAAGGCTCTTGCTACCACCAGAGTGCCTTTTTTATGCAGGGCTCAGAAGACAAACCCACCTCCATAGACATTACAGGTTAAATGAAACTAAGGGTAATGCTGCTCAACAACAGTTGTGTTAACCTCATATTGTGGCCACTCAGGACTCTCCTCAGTATGGAGGAGAGCAATATCTGTGCACTGACAGACACCTGGTTCAGGCTCGCTTATGCATACCAGCACTACCAGATTATGTTTCATACCATGCTGTCTGACAACAAGACTTGGAACAGACAACACAACTAGGGGGAGTATCCATATACATCACAGATACACACACATCCAGGTTAGTAGCACTGCACAAAGCATCACAGACCATACATATACAACTACCATTGTGCAATACTGCCTTTCAGTTTGTTGCCTGCTACAGAACACACTCCCAAACTCAGGAAACACACTCGGCTTTTGTGGGAACTATGGAGAATATGAAGGTCTCCACAGACACCATTATATTGTGTGATTTCATATACACACATATTGACTGGGGATACTACTCAAGCCCCGACAACCTCACGCAACAGTCACTACAATTTGTGGACTCATATGCTTTGGCACAACCAGTCAGCACATCCACAAGGGGGAATACATATTGGACCTGCTCATCACCAACATGGGGACTCTATGTTCCACACCAGCAATATACCCCTCATTGGTAAGGTCAGAACATGCATGTATCTCACAGGACATACATATACCCTCCACACACCCATCCTGGGTAATCTTGGTGAACTTCTCATAAGCCAACATCTCACTTCACCGAAGCAAGGTGGTATCCTTCAGAGATCCTGAGACAGTGGCATATATGGCTCACACTGGTGCATCCTTTACATACACACTCTATTGACACCTAGTGGACTGCATGGATTGTGCTATCCCAAATAACAACAAGACCCACTACTACAATGGCAGGGGACCTGTCTGGTAGACCCCAGCCATTAATAAGATGTACAACATCAGGAGGATGCTACTACATGATAGAGCACAATCCCAGACTGGGAAGGCATCTGTGATCTGTACTAGCAGACAGCTACAATCACTCATGGACTTTTCTAAGGGCTGCTTCTATCAGGCAATTGCACCTGACACGTAGGACTATCACACGGCCTTCTTCAGTTATGTCAGGAACCTGGGTGGACACTCACTGATATGCTGTGAGTTACTGCATACTGACTAAACCTACCCTGAACCCACTGGCATTGCCTACATCCTGGCAAACAGGTTCAGTGCAGATGTCTCCCACCCATCCCCTCTAAGGAGCAACTATCCATCCCAACAGAGTATAACCTCCCTGACATCACACAGTAACAGGTGAGTGCTGCCCTCCCCACAGCATACATCACAGTATCAATGTGACTAGATGGTGTTCCAGCCTGCATCATACACGAGCATCATGACAAATGCAACCCTCACATTACATCACTGGTCAATATCGGAGTTACCACAGGATATGTACCCAAGGACTGGCATACTGGGACAGTGGTCCCGCTCCACAGAGTTGGTGCCACAACTGACCACAGACAATATTGCCCTATAAGCCTGTGTAGCCTGTTTTGCAAAGCTATGGAGCATATTGTCATAGGACTCCTACACATAGACATCGGGAAACTACAGACACTGTGTCCTACTCATTTCTGCATTGTTGTGGCAGATCTTACCTCTTGAACCTGTAGGTATTCTTTAAATGGCTAACAGGTCCATCGACATAGGGACGGCTATCCTCACAGCCTACCTGAACCTTGCAAAACCATTCAACACAATAACCCACTGGGCCATTATGCATAGGCTCACCAGCATCAATTTGGACACATATCTCACACAATGGATTGATACCTAGATCAGGGATAGCACCCACATGGTCAGGATTGCAGGTGCCATGTCTGACTATACACCAGTTACACATGGCATCCCACACAGCTTGGTCCTGGGATCTCTTTTGTTCAGTATATATTTGTCTTACGTACAGGCTATCACAGGGGGAATATGGCTGAACATGTTTGCACTTGACTGCAAACCGGATGCCATGATCAACTCTCCAGCTGCCACATGCATACTCAATCAGGGTCTCACAGAGATGGATGACTGGTGCCTGAGCCATGGCCTACTGCTAAATTCCATTAGTTGCATAGTCATCCCCTTTGGGAGTAACAACATGCCCACACATTACCACATAGGTAGTACTCCATTACACAGCATCAATGGGACCAGACGGTGTCCCGGGTTGCATCCTACATGAACTCCAAGAAGAGCTAAACCCAAACATAAAACTACTGTTCAATCTCAGCCTTACTACAGGATACATACCCAAAGAGTGGCGTACAGCAAGAGTGGTCCCTCTCCACAAAGGTGGTGCCTCAAAAGATCCTGGAAACTATCGCCCCATAAGCCTGACTAGCTTGGTCTGCAAAGCTATGGAAAGGATAATCATGGACCTCATAAATAAAGATATTGGGGACCTACATTCACTGGATCCTACCCAGTTCGGCTTTGATAAGGGCAGATTCTGCCTCTTAAACCTGGTCGATTTCTTTGAAACGGTCATCAAGGCCATTGACGTGGGGAAGGTGGTCCACACAGCCTACCTGGACCTCGCAAAAGCCTTAGATACAATACCCCACTCGGGCATTATAGATAAGCTCACCAGCTTAAAAATAAACCCCTATGTCACTAGATGGGTTGCAAACTGGCTCAAGGACAGAACCCACATGGTTAGAATTGCTGGAGCCATGTCAGACTCCAAACCAGTTACAAGTGGCATCCCACAAGGCTCAGTCCTGGGACCTCTCTTGTTCGGTATAAATTTCTCGGAGGTACAGGCCAACATGGAAGGACTGTGGCTGACCAAGTTTGCAGATGACTGCAAACTGGGCGCCATGATCAACTCTCCAGCAGACACAAGCATCCTCCAAAAGGGCCTCATAGAAACAGACAACTGATGCCGGAGCCATGGCCTCAAGCTAAACACCAAAAAGTGTATAGTCATCCCCTTTGGCAAAAACAAAGTGCCTACAAATTACCACATAGGTGGTAATCCATTATGTACAGAAGAAGTAATTAGGGACCTGGGGACCCAAGTTGATAGCAATCTCTCATTTGACAACCACGTGGCCAAAGTGGTTAGAAAAACATTTTATATAGCTCACCTAATCATGAAGGGATTCACATCTAGATCAGGGGAGGTCATCGTGCCTCTTTACTCATCCCTCATCAGGCCCATAATTGAGTACAATGCCCCTTTTGGAATGTACCTTACCAGACACCTGCAGCAACTGGAAAGACCCCAAAAGTACCTCACCAAGAGGATCAAAGGGCTCAAACAGATGTCATATGCTGCCCGGTTAAAGAAACTCCAGCTCTACTCAGTGGCATACCGCCTGCTCAGAGGCGATCTGTGCCTGACGTATAAAGCCATGTCCAACCCGGAATTAATGGACATGCTGCACCTCATAAAATCCAAATCCCATCGAGCTACGCGCTCAAGAGACTTGAACCTCAGCACTGAAATAAATAGGACATGCTGGAGGGACAGATTCATAACCCAGAGGCTCCCTTCACTCTGGAATAAAATCCCAGTCCAGGTTAGGCAGAGTCCCTCATTGACTCTTTTCAAGAGGAATCTTGATGAGTGGATGGGAGATCATAGGTTTACCCCGGGTATCACTTCTGTGTCACTGTTAGACAGAGGCACAGTATACTAACCTCGAAAAAGGGCATAGCAAAATTAATTTAAAATGGGTGGCGAAAGCCAAACACACTCTGGCTAGGCTTATAAATGCCCTAGAGCAGATAGCCTAGTATGAACCTATGAACCTATGAACCTATTATATACGGTAGGAGTTGTTAGGGGTTTGGGGATATCACTTGTTCGTACTGTCGCCTTTAACATTCACGTTGCCAAGGTGGTTGGACATACCTTCTATGTGTGCCACCTTATCCCATATGGTTTCACATCTAGATCGAGTGAGGTCATTGTGCCCCTATACTCATCACATCCATGCTTGGTTACAATGCCACATTTGGGGTGTACCTTACCTGACACCTGCAGCAACTGTACTGGCCACAGACGGTCCTCACCAAGCAGATCTAGGGACTCACACAGATGCCCTGCATAGTTCAGATGCAGTAACTCCAGCTCTGCTCAGTCGCTTACCACCTACTCAGATATTATGTGTGCCTGTTGTTTACAGCTATACCCAAACCAGAATTACTGGACATGCTCCACCTCAGGATATCCAACTCCCATGGAGCTACACACTGCAGGGACGTATACCTCAGCACAGATGTTAATAGGACATTGTGGAGGGACAGATTCTTATCCCAGAGGCTCCACTCACTGCAGAATGTAATCCCAGTTTCACATAGGCAGAGCCACCCACTGGCCACCTACTGGAGACATCTTGATGACTATATGGGTGATTGTATATTTACCCCTGGGATATCTTCTGTGTCCCTGCTAGCCAGAAGCACACTAGCATAAACATACATGGGCTATCTTGTGTGACCTACTATTCACACACACACAGTGTAGTAATCTGAAAAGGTTGCAAATGCCAAACACACTCTGGCTAGGCTTGTACATGCCCTAGGGCAGATAGCCTAGTATCGACCTCTGAACCTATGCTAATGTTCAAGATGCACAATGTTTATTGCTGATACTGTTTGCAGGTCTTTATGAGCTTTACCAGTTTTCATGAAGAACTTCAGTATCTGCAGAACATATTTGATTATGACAGGGTTCCACTATATTATAGATGTGTCTGTTGTCATATAACTGTGTGCACAGGGTGGATTGCTGTATAGTGACAGGTTCCTGGGTTAACACATGCAACTGCCAGATATGCGTGGCCCATTGCTGTACTCAGACATGGCCTAAGTGTGTGAGCATGCCCAGTTCTGACATTACATGTTTTGTTGCCTGACATTTGTCTCATTTATTCAAGTGTGTGAGCATGCCCAGTGTGACCCTTCAGTATGTTGCTATCTGAGGTCCACTACATTTGCTGATGTGTGCAAACATGACCAATATTAACATTTATACTGTGTGTGTTGGAAGTCAGGTTCTGTTCTCACTGCAGGACTCACCTTTGTGTCATAACTCAACAAGGATTATGCTGTGCCTGCAGGGTTTCCATGGAATACTTTGCATAGACTTATCAACATTCCATCATACAGGTGGACCACTGCAATACTGTCATGGTTTAGTGGTTCAGTACTTTGGCTGTAGTGCACAGTATCCTGGGTTCGAGGCCCATCATTGATTTATATTTTCATACTGAGCAGACCACACTGCTTAAGGGCCTGTTAAGCAAATATGAGCATGTTGGCTTTTGTTCAGCTATGCCCTACTTAGACCAGGCTTGTCTGACATTGCTCAATATTCACTAACATTGCTGGACGTTGCCCAATATTACTCAACATTGACCACAGTTGTGCTAGTTGGTGTGTGCGATTTTGTTTGCATATACTACATGGTGGTAATTGCTGATTAGCACTGCTTTATATTGCTTAACACATGGCATTCATGCCTTAGGTGGTGCTGCAGGGCTGCCTATGTCGGATGCACATACTACACTCCCTGCACATGTTTGGAAGCAGGTAGTGTCAACTTAGGCATCCCTTTTACTTTATGTGCAAGTCGGAGAGGGGTATCATTTCCAGAGTTCCTACTGAGCCAGTGTATGTGCTATGCGTTGCCTATTTGCCAAGGCCAAAGCATACTGGGCACGCCTCCTTCTGCCTACTGGGGCAGGCTCAGGTTGTTCCTCCTCCGAGTCATGCTCTGCCTGTGATGCCCTTGGCAGTGGTGGGGGGCTGTTTGGCCCAGGCCTATGCTGGTCCTGCTGCAGCTGTTTTAGCAGGATCATATTATGTAGCATAGCACATACCATGACAATTTGGGTACATGTAGTTGGTGAGTACTGCAAGGCTCCACCAGATGTGTCCAGGCACTGGAACTGTGACTTGAGCAGCCCAAACACACGCTCTATTACATTACGTGTTAGTGCGTGTGCCTCATTATGGCGTTCCTGTTCAGGTGTGTGTGTGCATTTCTGATGGGTGTCATCAGCCATGGCTCCAGTGCATAGCCAGCATCCGCCACTAGGTGACCATGTGGGATGTCCCCTTTGGCAAATGTCTGGTACAGCTGCATCAAATGCCAGATATGGGAATCATGGTAGCTTCCAGGGCAGCCTGCACACACATTCAGTATTATGCCCTGGGCATCACACATGACCTGGTAGTTGATGGAGGGGAAGCCCTTGCAGTTGAAGTAGACCCTACCCCGCTCGTCGGCTGGGGCTTTGATGCATATGTGCGTGCAGTCTATTGCACCCACTACCTCAGGGTATTCCGCTATTTGCTGGAAGTGACACATATTGCTAGCCAATACCTCACGAGAATTGGGGAAATATACATGATCACCAACATGTGCTGACATGGCATCCAGGAACTGGTGTAGTACCCTGGATGCTGATGCCTGTAATATCCCCATCATATCACCAGTTGGTCTCTGGAAGGTACCTATTGCTAATATTCTTAGGCCAACACATACCTTGGTTTCCACTGGGATGGGTTCCCCTCTGTTGGTTCTGTGTGTGAGGCGTGGCTTGCACAGCTCAACAATTTGCTGCAGGAGGTCTCTGTCCACTCTATAGCGCTCCACTATCTCCAGCTCATGTAGCCCCTGGTAGGTTACCCTGGGCCTGTACACTCTTCTCCGTCTCCTCACTGTGGGTTGTCCAGCAGCATTTCCATTGTCACCACCCTCAGCATGTTGCATATGTTGCCTTATAACAGCAATGGCAGCCCCTAACATTTCTTTGTCTCAGTAAAGCTTTTTCAGTTTTCACTTCTATTAGCTTACTGCAGTGTCTCTTGTGAGAAACATAATGGACTGTTGTTTGTAGAGTTTTAAGTGCTAGGCTGGGCTGGGCTAGTGTACTGCCTGTGTAATTGCTTGATTCTGATTGTTTTCACCTGCTAGCTCTGCTAGTACTCCCTGGTAGCTTCCTACTATTTGTTGTGCTTCCTTTTTCCTTTCTGTTTCCTCAGGGGGGAGCACCGCGCACACAAGCGCAAACACAAGCACAGCAACTAATACGTGCGCACACATGCTTACACGGTCTAAAACTTGCTTATTCGGGTTAAAACGCGCGTACACCAGCGCAAACGCGCTTACAACTCTTTAAACAGCCTTATACATGCTTACTCTGGCTTAAATGCATGCACTCACACTTACACGCACGCACTCCATCTTACTCGGGTTTACAGGCACGCACACGCGCGCATGCATGCTCAGCAAGAAACTGTGGTGTTATCCATGGTATACACCATCCATTTCTTGGCTTTCCCTAGCCTGCCTGTTGACACACCTATTTCCATGATGTCTAAATGACAGCAGACACATGCCACTCTGCTCCAATGAGCTTCACTTCTTTCATACATACACCCCTCGTGATGTCACCTATCTTCTACTCTGTTACTCCCCATATCCTACTCCTACACTCCACTGACTGTGCTCATTTGCTATGTAAACTAGCGATTCACTATCCTAACACTCATTTACATAGGATTGCCTACTAATGCTTGGTTATATGTCTTAGACTGAACTTCCCCCCTTAGCAACCTCTACTTGGTGGCCATCTTGTCTTCAGCCTGCCATTCCCTTGCATTGTACATTACCACTTTCAATAAAATCCACATTTGTGGGTTTTAATTTGTAGTATTCTGGTTTTTAGAGAGCAGCTCGTTTGTGCGGCGCTGCGCTATGCTTAAACATCGGAAATCGGCGAAAAAAAATTATTTTTATTTTAATTTTGCATCAGGGAACATTTCCAATGGCCATATATTTGGCCATTGGCATGCTTCCTGCACTGGATGCAACCTTTATTTGGAGCTGTCACGGCTCCATTTTGCTATTTGCAGAACGGTACTCAGTTGTCAACTGAGTACATTTCTGCAAATAACACTGCTCTTACTCGGACAGGTTCGGGTTTCCTGAACCGCAAATCTACCTCATTTGCATGCCTTTCACCTGCAATTGAGGTGATTTGCATGTCCCAGCCCTGTCCGTGTAAGAGCCGTTTTAGGAGCTCTCTCACACGCCCCTATGTTCCTGGATCGCTAGTCGGACATGATGGCTGCATGGAGTCTTACTCTACTCTTAAACTCTGTGCAAGCCATCGTGAATCCGTCCCTATATGTATATAAATATATACATTATTGCATATGTTTATCTGTACTTCCATAGATGTGTAGATGTTTTTAACCTATCTATATATCTACATATATATGTAGACCTGTATGTATCATTATGTGTCTATGTATCTCTCTCTCTCTCTATACATATATATATATATATATATATATATATATATATATATATATGTATATATGTATATATATATATATATATATATATATATATATATATATATATAGCTATATGTCTATATATGAGCATACACCTTTAATTGGGTACATGGCAGGTTGTCCTATTTCAACACATTTCTCCCTTTTGTGTTTTAACCTGTCTGCATACACAACTGGGATAGGTACATCCCAGGTAGCTTAGTGTTAGGTTACTCTGAGGATGGAGTACATGGTCGCGGGTTCTACTTCTGGAAGGTGTTCTTATTTTACCTCTCAGAGTAGGCACTGCTAGGGGAAAGTGTGAATAATGCACATTTACATGGTTGTGAGCAGGTTTTCCCGTGGTCTGTGTGACGTTAAGCAATGGTCAAACGTGTGAAACGCTTCTCCGTTTACCATGTTTCAGCACCGCTTACCATCGTGCAAACACTGAAAACCCGCTTACAACTGCTTAAGAGAGCTTTAATCCACCTGCATCCAAAAGCCCTTAATCTGGCACTCAAAATAACCTAACAGCCCTTGAACCCGGGAACATGAACACCACAGTCACTGACTTTACCACTAAGGCTTCTGAGATATGTACAAATGTTATGGTGTTTAGAATATACATTGTACTACAGACATTCCTCACTACTGAAAACAAATGTAACAGTCAGTTGGTGTACATATGTCTACATGTTAATGTTCATATGTTTATGAAAGTAGGTGTTGCAATGTGACATGACAGGGTGTATTATGAATGAGTAAGGTTCTTGCTTTGTGTCCTTTTTATATTGTCCCCATACCCCATGTATGCCCCTCCAGTTCACTAATTGGACATCTGACCCAGGTGCTCCTTGATGCATGATTGCATTACCCATCATTCCTCCCCCACCCCAATCTTCACATACACAACAACCACCCCTTCTATGGTGAATTAGGTTAATATTAATTGTTATAATACCAGAGCTGCATGTGTTCTGTGTACACTCCAATTCCTTTGGAGTGCTTCTGTGTCACGAAGTGTGTTCATAGATGTTTATATATATGGCTATTGTTGTAACTGTATAATATATATATATATATATATATATATATATATATATATATATATATATATATATATATATATATATATATATATATATATATATATATATATATATATATATATATATATATATATATATATATATATATATATATATATATATATATATATATATATGTGCAGACATCACTGATATATATATATATATATATATATATATATATATATATATATATATATATATATATATATATATATATATATATACATACATATTTCATATTAGTTTGTAACTGCAGACTGGAATGTGTTGGTTCACAAACTACAGTACATTACAATGTACTGTACATATGTACACAAAGTCACTGTCCCATTTGTGATCATTACAGTGAAATGCATATGGTATAAGGTGTAGTCTCAAGACAATGAAACGTGTACATCTTGGATGGCTTAGTGGTACGTATCATGACTATAGTGTGCATGGTCCAGGGTTAGACATCTGCGATGCTTTGCGAATGATTTTTACTGCAGAATAAGGCTCATTTAAGCAGTTGTAAGCATGTTTAAAAGTATTTGTGTGACATTATAGCAGCGATTAAACACAGTTAAACAAACTTTGTAACATATAACCTGTGCGCGCAAACATTGCCACATCCGCTAACTACTCCAGATATATACATGTCAGTGACGTAACATCTCACTATGTGCTGACATAACATTACATTCTCGGTTGACTGTACTCTCCTACACACATGGGTTTATATGGGTGATTTGAATGTTTATTATACAGATAATTACTACCTATATATGCAAGCTGTGGTTAAGGTATACTTTTGCACATAATAAACATCCCTGCCATTATTGGGATTGTAACCTCGAATGCACAGATACTATGCGGATGCTGTTACCATTACACTGTTGACATTAACGTTGCTTCCGTCTATTTTCTATTTAGATGATTTCTATGTGTAAGCTACACTAAGCAAAGGGCGGGAGCCCCCAAACTCACTGAGCTTCACGTACTCTTGAAATAACATATAACAAATATACTGTGAGACAGTACATTACATTCCTAACTACATTAGGCATAGCCCCTCACTGACATACTTCAAGGGAAACCTTGTTGTGTGAATGGGTAACAGACTATACACCCCTGGGATCATGTGTCCCAGAATGATACAGCCAGGGGGTGGCGGAGCCTGTCCAGTTTGATAGCTGCAAGTCCTGTTGGGGGAATTGAATGGTGTTGAATTGCCACATTAACATGCCCTCTTTAGATCACTAAGTGCCTCTATCACCCTTCACAACCCCAGTCTTCAACAGCTTCCAGCAACTCTGCCTGGAATTGCTTCATTGGCTATGCTTGACAGAGGCTCGGTTACTTCATCAATGGTGCGGGGAAGACCAACACACTGTTGCTATGCTTCTAATTGCCCTTGGGCAGTAGGTAGTAGGCTGTCTGTGAATCTCTAATGTGCAGGTCATCACAGCCATAATATGTGAATAAACAGACCTTCAGATCACAATATACAGAGAGAACTCACCATGTAGTCAGGAAACAGTTGAGTACAGCAAAAACATACAGAACACTGATACTAAGTCACTCCAAATGCCTATCTTGGTAGCTAGAAGACTTGTATAAGTTTAAGGCTTTCTATTGCTTACCAGTAGGTTACCTACAGAGGAGATGCAAAACAAGCACAGATGAGGGACATGCATGCAATGATACCATACCGGCCTATGTGTCAGCCTTACACTTTGGAATACTGGCCAAGGCTATTGGCACCCCCATGGTGCCTTATTTAGGAGAGTCTCGAAGGTGAATACTAGCTCTGTAAACAGCACAATAGCAGATTCAATGAGGATTATGCTACTCAACACCAGGGGCTGTGATCACAACATGCAAGCACTCACAGCACTCATCAGGATGGACAACATCAACATCTGTGCATTAACTGAAATCTGTCTTAAGGCTCCTAAGAGCACACCAGCACTACCAGACTACAACCCATACCACAAATTTCAGCCACAGAACATGGACTGACAGACATGGAAGGGCTGTATCCATATTCAGCAGGGATACCTACACCTCCAGGTTAGTGGGGCAGCATGATACCTCTGTGAATAATCCATGTGCAGCTAACATCAGCCACAACTGTAATGTGGAATGTGGCCTGCTACGGATCACCCTCCATGACCCAGGACCTCCACTCCACCTACCTGGAGACAGTGAAGAACACGACAGTCCTAACGCACACCCTGGCATTGGTTGATGTCAACTACCATACCATTAATTGGGAAACATATTCCGGTACTCACTTCCAGGACCAGCGCTTCCTGGAATGTATCACCTCATATGCCCTGTATCAGGTAGTAACCTCCCTAATGTGGGGTGGAAACTACTAGATGTGGTCATCACCAACATGGGCAACAGGTGCACCACAGTGGAGGTTAACCGGTCACTGGTTAGATCTGACCATGAACTGTTCACTGTTTCCACACCCTAGCATCTCCCCCACCCACGGATACCACAGTGTATACCTTTCCTACAGTTAAATTTACACTACTAGTAACAGGGGTGGGGGGTTTCACAACCCCCACACTAAGAGGAAACACTGCTCAAGATACAGACAGATTTACAAATGCAGTCTATAAGCACCTACATGGATGTATGGATCGTGCCATCACTGGTAAACCAAGACTCATTCCTCCTAGACACGGACACCGGTCTGGTGGACCTCTGCAATAAACAGGCTATACTACAGAAGTAGGACAGTGTCCCAGACACAAAGCAAATCCCACGAAGGGCAGACATTCATGACCACTCTTAGTATGATATGTAGGTCCCTCATGACATCATCCAAGGCTAACATCAGCAGGAGAACATGCAAGGATTTGAAAGATAACTACAAAGCCTTCTTTGGCTATGTCAAGGATCTACGTGGTGACACACAGATTTGCACTGTGCCAGTGAAATATAGCACAGCATATGCTGATCCTACTGATATCACCAACATCCTTGCAGATACATTCAGTGCATAATTCACCCCCTAAAGAGCCCACAACACTACCCGAAAGGTACAGTGTCCCAACCATCAGAGACACACAGGTGGAAATGGCCCTCTCTAACAGCAGAACACAGTGTCAATGGAGGCAGATATTGACCCAGACTGCATCTTGCAAACTGTACAAGACAACCTGCTCCCCACCTAATTAAGCATTCCTACCTCAGCCTCTCCACAGGCTACATGCCCATACAATGGCGCATGGCAACGGTTATTCCACTCCATCAAGGTGAAATCACAACTGACCATGGTAACTACCACCCCATAAGCCTGACTAGCCTGGTCTGCAATCGTATGGTTCACATCCTCATGGCACTCATTTGCAGTTCATGCCTACTGAACCTGTTTGATGTCTTACATACAGTCACCAAGATGTTAGATGATGGGGGAGGTGGTTCACACATACTACCTGGATCTCAACAAGGCTTTTGACACCATGCCCCAATCGAGTATTATTGCTAAACACACCAGCCTGTATATTCACCCATACATCACAGGTTGGGTTGCCAACGGGCTTACACATAGAACCAACATGGTACGACTAGCAGTCTCCAGGTCCAATTCTTGAACAGTCATGACTGGTGTCCAACAGGTCTCAGTCCTGGGAGCCCTACTGTTTGGCATATACGTCTCAGATGTACAGGCAAACACAGGTGGACTACGGCAGACTATATTTGGCAATGACTGCAAACTGGGAGCCATGACTGATAGACCAGCTGACACAGACATCCCTCAAGGGGCCTCACAGAGAATGCCACAGGGTGCCAATGACATGGCTTCCAGCCAAGTGCCACTAACTGCATGGTCATTCCATTGTGGAATTGGCACCCACATATTAACACATGAGCAGCAGCCACTTTAATACAGACGAGGTAATGGGGTATCTGGGGACTAAGGTAGATAGTGATCTCCCCTTTGACAATCATATCTCCACAGTAGTTAGGACATCCTTCTATGTAGGCCATCTGATTACTACAGGATTCCCATCTAGACATACTGGGGTTATAGTGCCCCTTTACTCATCACTCATCATTCCCATCATAGGGTGTAATAACCCATGTGGGATGTACCTCAGAGGACACATCCAACAGCTGGGGGGTCCACGAATGTACCTCACCAAGGGGAATACTGGCCTCCAACATATGGCCTATGCAGCCGGACTGAATAAACTCCTGCTTTACTCAGTGGCATCTCATTTACCCAGAGATGATCTCCACTGGCCAACACAGCCATGTCAAACTTATGCTTGATGGATATGCTCCACCTATGGGAATCCATGTCACAGTGAGCCACACACTGTAGTGAGCTGACCTTGCCACAACAATAACCAGAAGATGCTAGAGGGACAGCTTTCTGTCACAGACACTCCCCATACTTTGGAACAACATCCCTAACTACATTATACAGAGCCCCTCACTAACACCCTGCAAGAGAAACCTTGAAGGGTGGATGGGGAACAGTAGATGCACCCCAGGGATCCTGCCATTGGCTCTGCTCCACAGAGGGACGGTTAATGAATCAATGGGGTGGCAAAAGCTGACACATTTTTGCTGGCCTTATGAATGTCCTCTGGCAGTTGGCCAAGTACCTACCTATGAATCTATACATACAGTATCTGCATATGCTGATAGCTTAATTTACTGTTCAGGTGTTTACTTACCTTCTGCCAATGGCTGTTGTGTGTGTAATAGTTGAGGGCTGCCTATGTTGGATGTACACAGTAGACTGCCTATACATGACAATTTACAGGTAGTCTTGTGCATGTGCCATCCATTTTACTGTGTGTGCAGGTGGAGAAAGATGTCAGTCCATAGGAGCCTACACTGTCAGTGTGTGTGTGCTATATGTTCCCCCTTTGCCAATGCATGGGTATACTGGGCACGCCTCCGTCTGTCTACTGGGGCTGGCTCAGGGTGTTCATGGTCTGAGTACCTCTGTGCCTGTGGGGCCCTTGGCAATGGTGATGGGCTGTGAGGGCCTTTACCATTCTGTCCCCTGTTGCAGCTGTTTCTGCAGGACCATATTGTGTAGCATGGCACACACTATGAAGATGTGTGCACATGTGCCTGGAGAGTACTGCAAGGCTCCACCAGATATGTCCAAGCAACGGACCCGTGATTTCAGCATCCTAAACACACGCTCTATGATGATTCTGGTTTGTGTGTGTGCCTCATTATGGCATTTCTGCATGGGTGTGTGTGCATTTCTGATGGGAGTCATCATCCACAGTTCCAGTGCATAGCCAGCATCCCCCACCAGGTGGCCATTTGGGATGTTTCCCCCGGCAAATAACCAATACAGCTGTGAGGCATGCCAGATGTGGGAGTCGTGATAGCTTCCAGGGCTGCCAGCACACAATCCATGATAATGCCCTGGGCATTGCACATGACCTGACAGTTGATGGAGGGGTATCCCTTGCAGTTTATGTAGTGCCTACCCTGCTCACCGGGTGGTGACTTGATGTGTATGTGCGTGCAGTCTATTGCACCCAGTACCTCTGGGTATTCTGCCACATGGTGGAAGAGACGCATATTGTTGGCCAACTCCTCCTGCATTTGGGGGATGTATATGTGCTCATTGGCATGTGGTAACATGGCATCCAGGAACTAGTGTAGTACCCAGGATACTGATGCCTGTGAGATACCCATGATATCCCCAGTTGGTCTTTGAAAGGTACTTGTAGCTAGTATTCTCAGGCTTACACATACCTTCGTATCCACTGGGATGGGTTCCCCTCTGTTTGTTCTGGCTCTGTGGTGTGGCCGGCACAGCTCCACAAGTTGCTGTAGGGTGCCCCTGTCCACCCTGTAATGCTCTACTATCTCCATATCATGTAGCCCCTGGTAGGTTACCCTGGGTCTGAACACTCTCCTCCTCCTCTGGTGCCTGCGGTGGTCATGTGCATCATCCTCCACACCACCTTCAGTCTCCAGCACATTCTGGTGGATCAAAGCTATGCCAGCTCCTAACATGTATATAATAAAAGTTCTCCGTCTGTATACACCACTGGTGCAGAGTGTATGGGAGTACACATATGTGTGTGAGGTGCTTTCACACTTTATAGTATTGTGCTATGGATGCTACTGATTTAAGTGGGTGCGTATGAGCTATTCCAACTGCTGAATGTCTTAATTATGGGTTTTGCAATGAGTACTGCATGTGTGGGGCCTTTCCTGTGGAGAACTACTTGCCTGCCTTGATTAATCTGTTGCCCTTTAATTCACTTTTAGACCTGGATCCCCTCCCATTATCAGGCATGCATCTACCTGCCGTCTTTCTTGTTTTGTACTTTCCCTATCCAGTCATGGTGAAATGTGCCTTGTAGCTGATATACTGTATATCGCCTTTGTTCTGCTTTGACACTTTGCTGTTTTCTTTGTAGTACAGCCCCTCCCCTTCCCTGTTCTGCAGGTAGCTGCTTGCAGCCTTGTTAGCTGTTGTCAATGGCCCATTGTAGGCTCCTAGGTGTTAATTAGTCATTTGTACTCCAATTTCACTGCTGCAGCATTTCCTTATTTCTTTCCTATATCCTTCCTGTTTCAGCTGCAGTGTGTGCAGCACATACCCATTTACTGGGTTTACGCGCATTTTCATCTCCGTTCACATGCATACTCAGTTACCTTGTGTACTCTCAGCTAAGCATAGCTATGGGCAATTCGACACACCCCTATCCTGCAGCTTTGCCTAGCTAGGGGCAGACCAGTTTAGCAATGCTCCAATGTGCTTACATCAATGGTGACACAACCCTCTCTTGATGTCATATTTATCTCAAGGGCTCACCTCGGTGTTATAACGCTACGCTGTGAGGTGCATCCTTACACCAGCGGGGAATCTGCAATTCACTATTACTTCTCTCATTTGCATGACATTGCCTACTAATTCCTAGCTACTGCGCATAACACTGTCACTGCCCCTTAGCAACCCTTGTGCCATGAATATGGTGTAGCATGCCTGCCATTGACTATTATGGGGAAATAATGATATGTGTTTCATTGCGGTTTTATTCTATATTTTTATATATTCCTTGCAATCGCAATCCCCTTTGCGCACGGCTGCCTTGCGCTTCCACATCGCAATAGTGTGACTATATATATTAAATGTTAATTTTATATTTTGTACATTTTTTTATGCCAATGGCTATATATTTAGCCATTGGCATATATTAACAATATAATACATGTGTTTGGTCAGCTGTCATGGCTCCGATTTAATGTTTGTTTGCAAAAATGTAAACCGTTTTTTTATGGTTTACATTTCTGCATGCTTACACTATGCCTGCACCACTTTCTGAATCGCTACATATCTTCATTTGCATGCTCCACGCTGCAAATCGGTTAATTAGCATACAAGGCTCAGGAGTTCTGCTGACGTAGCATACGCAGGTAGTGCACATGGGAATGGCTTGTACCTGAATCCCTTGGTGGCCATCTTTGGTGTTAGAACGCTGATGCTACGCCTGCACCTGACGCAAGCTTCATGAATCCCGGGGGTAGTCCCTGCCAGATTAGACCTAGTGCAAGGTTACTCATCACCGTGGGAACCATCACCTCTGAGTATTGCTTCAGAAGGTGGATTTAGACAGGGATGTGACTCAACAAGTCACTGGAGCATGGTTTCCTTGCATCATGTGCATGCATTCATCATCCTGTTCTTTATTTTCTCCACAAGCTCTGCCATCTCCTAACACAAAATGTCACCTATACTCGCACTGTGACTGTCAGGTACCATTGATTATTGTTTCTAAAATGCTCAGTTTGTGTGATGAGCAGACCTGCTAACCAACATATTAAGGTTTATCAGTGTCACGGACATGTCTAAGTCTCTGCTGGCAGTACTGCACATGCAAGGGCCAGGCCATGCCTTCTGGAGGAATTGGAATATCACATTTGCCCATCTATACACTGAATCACTCTAGTGCCTGATTACTTAACAGATTGCATGGGGATAGAGGACTGCCATGTTGCACACTTTAAAGTGCCACTGTCATCCATAATAATACATTACCTATACTTTCTGTGTTTGCCATCCATCATGCAAATGAGACGACTGTCAATGTCCATCAGAGCCTGACCAATGGGACATATGAGACCTGTTTTGCACACCAGTTCTCTGCCATTTTTCACAGAGATTGTTTAAGGTGAGACATTATGATTGAAGAAGGCGAGGACTGTGCTCTTTTTAGAGTGTAGAGAATGTACAAGGAGGAGTCAAAATATTTCTCTTCCTCTCCATATGGATTACAACCAGAAGCTCATACAAGAGGGCTATAAAGGAGCTCAGTATAAAGCTGAAGCCTGGAATAGTATAGCTCAGGCTGTCACCAATGTCACTGGCATCTCATGCATTGTGAAAACAGTGCCATCACCATTACAGTGACATGAGGCATCACAATTCTAAACTTCTTGGCCAATGACAGGATGAAGATAAACAGCAAGCACTGCCTACATACTGCAAGTAGAATTTATGTTAGCTACACATTTAAACTGGCACTACATGCCATCCACAAATTAAAGTGACTATGCAGCTGCAAAGGAGGAGAATGGAGTGCTTCAGACAGCACCAGGCTGAGTATACTTGCTTTTAACAGTACAAGTAGAAAGGATTCATTCCCAAACCTTACACTTTTCGTACACCGCTGCCAGTTCTGTGATAACTGTCATAGCTCAAAGGTAGCAGTATGACTGTTTCATGTTTTTATTAGTGTGTTTGTGGATGCATCTTGTCGTATATGTTGACAAGTAGGTCAGGATTTTAAGACTGTGCTTTTATGTTGCTAGGATGACACTTGGTTCAATACACTTCTCTTGTGTTATCATGAAATATTTCAGTTTGTTTTTCTGTTGCATTATACTAACTAATGTATGAGACAGAGAAAATGTGCATGATCATCATTTTTGGATGAGTGTGCATCTTTGTCAATACAGGTGTTTCCTTTACTCAGCCTGTGAGTGAATGTTATGTCTGAACAACACGGTGAGACACTGCTTTGTCCAAATAGCTTGTCACATTAATCCTGTATCTGTCAGAATGCATGTAATGATTTCTGTTGATTCAGGTCATCCTGACAGTTGTGCATGCTGACAGCCTTGTTAAAATAAGAAGTGTTGTATGTTCTTATTACATTTAAGTGTGTCATAGTCAAAATATATCTCGGCTTCAGTTTTTGTTGTGTTATTTTTCCCCTCACACTCTTTGTTTCTATCCTTTCTATTGCATGCATTTATTTTGTTTATTTTGTTTCTCTGAATTTATTTTACTGTTATATGCAACAGCATCATAATCTGCATCATCTCTCCAGTAAAGCCTGTCAGTCCCCCTTCAGGGGACAGCAGCATCAGCATCACCACCAGCAGAAGAACCCATCACATCTGGGTCCCACCCAGCCACAGTCCCCTCTGCACCTCTTGCCCTATCTGCAACACCCATTTCAGGTAACCCTGCACTGGATGCTGGAATAGCTGTACCCCCCTACAGCAGTGCCAGTAGAGGTGAAAGCTTTGACATTGTGGGGTATATCATAGACAAGAAGTTGGATTGTCCAATCTGGCTAGATGAGAAACTCCATTGTTGACTTTTTGAGTCACATCTCTGTCAAGTACTGAACTTATCATCTGAAAGAGGTTCTGATGGTAAAGGCACCCAGAGTGATCAGTAATTTCTCATTGGGTTACAGTTTTCAGAGATTGCAGATGTAATCACCCCATCCTATTTCCCAATCAGGTGTTCACCTCCCTTTTGTGTCCATGCCCACCCCTGTTGGTTTTTCAGTGTTACCCTCACCATTGTTTTCCCTCTGTTTATCTGATGTCTTCTTCAACATTGTGATTCCTCATCTCTTATTGTATCACTCCATACTCTGTCGACCGTATTTGTCATCTCCTGTTACCTAACCTAATATAACCCACTTACCTTTCCTCTTATGTCCCTTCCTTCCTTCCCTAACTTTCCTTCTTTTTATTCATAAAAACTGGCACGTCTCACGAAAATATCTTACCTTTCCCACCTCCATCTTGTTCCTTCCTTAGTTGCTTATCATCTGTTTTACTCCATAGTTGCCTCCCCTTTCCATCTATTTCCTATACTCCATTTCAAACCTTTAATTTGTGAAAAAAATAGATCAACACGCTCTACACTTGCCCATGTAGTGCTTCCAAATCACTTACCTTTTATTATAATATTGTGCAACAGGTCATAAAGAGCATCACTGATGTCCATGTGCAATCAATCTGTACTGCTCATTGTATGACAACAATTAAGTCTAACCACTATCATGCACAATGTATAGTGTCCTCAGGTGGGAACAGGTGATCAAATGAGCTGAGCATCATTGCATGGTAGCATGCACATACAGCATGGGGTAAAGCTGATGCATTTGTGTGCGATTCCTTCTACAGATCAGTCTGCAAATGAAGTGCTTTTAACAGTGGAAGTGGGGAGGATTGTGGGTTCAGATCCCCTCAAGGCTGTATGCTTTTTGTTTATTACATTCTTCAAGTTTGTAACAATCACCTATGTGCTTCACTAATTACTTTTGTATGACAGGTGTACTATTACATTCATCCCAGAATGCCATAACCTTGGCTGCTTAATCTCCTAACCTCCCCAACATATAAATCCATGTCAACTGCTTCCCCATATGCCTTATCCATTTCCTACTATATATCCACAATCCACTTCTCCTATTATTAGTTTTTCTATTGCAGCTCTTAATATTCTACAATTTCTGGTCTCTTCACTGTTAAAATTTCCCTCCATGCTTGTATATGCTATGTCCATTCTTTTGGTTGGACCACATTTACCTCACCTATAACACCTGTATTATGCATTGTGCACTTGTGATCTTACTTCTTTTCAAACCTTCTTGTAAACGTATATATTTTATATCTATGTTATGTCACTGTACTGTATAATTTAGGTATACCCTTAATCTAACTTTACTGTTGCTGCTTTGTATGTAACCTAGGGCTGAATCTACAAATGGTCAAATATGATCAGTGCTCTACCCCAGAAACCAAAATTAAATAAATAAAAGACTGTTTCTGCATTTCAGACTTTAAGTGCTTTGCACAGTGTAAGTAGGGAGGGTTGTTGTTTTAGGTCCCCTAGGGTTGGATAAGGCATATATTTGTTGCATGATGGTGCTTTTTTCTTGACATTTGCATTATTTTTTTTTCAAAACAGGTTTATTGTTTTAACATATAACAGAAATATCATAACAATTTTATACAAGTAATTAAAAATAGGTATTATTATAATATTCAACAAAACAACTAAAGTATTTACAAAGACATCCACTACAATCAGATCAATTAATTAAACTAAAATACCGTGCTATTGAAATTAGAATTTTTTTAACAAATTTTGTAAATTATCCCATACAATATAATATGATGTTTTTCTAGTTGTTCTCATTCTAATTGTGCTTATTTCCATATGGCACATTATATTCATAACATTTTTAAATTCATTGAACGAAGGAGGTGTATCTGAAATCCAATTTCTAGTTATTATTTTCCTGGCCACTGCTAGGATAGACCATAACAAGGGAAGCTTAATCTTTTAACACATTGAGGTTCAGGTGTGTTGAATAATATAAGAGACTTAGAAATAATGAAATTATCTGTAAAAGAGCCTGCAAAAATTCATTAATTGACTTCCAGTATTCTTTCAACTTCATACAGTCATAAAACATATGAGCCCAGTCAGCATTAATTTCTACATTACATCTCTTACATAGATTATCTTTATTATTTATTTTATTCATCATCAAAGGTGTATAAAAAGATCTATGTAAAAATTTCCATGTATAAAGTCTCCAGACAATGGAAGATGTAGTTCTATAAGCAGATTCCAATATATATTGTTTATCTTGTTGAGTTGGTGGGTCCCCATTAATAGAGGTGAAATAATTCCAGTATGAATCTACACTGTAAAAAGTTTCTTGTCTGATAATTTTATGTATATATGAAAGTTTACCTTTATCAGAAACTCTATGCTGTAAATTTAATATCAAGTAATCAATCAGTTTTGGAATAGATTCTTTAACTGTTATAGACATTAGATCTATTCTATCAATGAGATGTTGTCTAAAGATCTGAACCTCTAACCAGCAAGTTTCTCTTAGATCAAATTCTTGTTTTAAGAAATCTAGATTTTTAACTTTATTATCAGATATCAGCTGATACCAGTACTTTAGATCATTATCTATAGCTAAATGAGCTCCTTCAGAAGTAGATGACATAAGCATACCCTGAGTATACATTATAGGAATACAATAAAATTCCATTCCCTATACTTAGGGTGCATGAATATAAAGTTACGATAACTAATAATAATATTTAATGGGTAACAAACCATATGTTTAGGTGTAATAGGTGAAGTACAAAATTCCTTTAGCAACCACAACATGGAGTTATTTACAATCATATTTTTATGTGTTAAGGAGATTTTCATGAAGTGCATACTAATTAGCTCCCAATAATCTTTCCATTTTGCGATATATGACTGATCTATTAATAAAGTAATAACTTTTATAATAGAAGAGATAATATATAAATTAAAGTCTGGAAAAGAAATACCCCTTGAGACCAGCTATTAGTATGTTTCTTTAATGCAATCCTAGGTCTATTAGGTGCCCATAAGAAATTTAACATTAGTGTATTCAGTTTCTTGATAATTATTTTTGTAGGTGAAAGTATTATTGATTGTATTAAGTATAAAATCTTGGGGAATATTATCATTTTAATAATTGTAAGTCTCTCCTCCATAGTAAAAACATATTATTCCAGGTATTAAAAGATTTTGTATATTAAGAAAACAGGTATTATAGTTATTATATATAATAGATTTAATATCTTTAGATAGTATTATACCTAAATAAGTTATCTGACCTGAATTGGGTACATATTTAGCAAAATCACTAATGAGAATATTTTTTCGTGTATATATAGGTAGTATTTTAGTTTTTACTTCATTGAATATTAAACCAGAAATACTTTTAAAATTCATCATTTTATCAAATAAAGACTGCATAGAAGAATTAGATCCTGCTGATGTAATTAGAACATCATCTGCAAAAGTTGAATTTTTGATGTTGTATTTTCGTCTATTTCAAAACCCTCTATGTCAGTACTGTTTCTAATCAAATTAGCCCAAGGCTCCATTACTAAAGTGAATAATAGTGGAGAAAGTGGACATCCTTGCTTTGTACCTTTAAGAATGGGTATTTTTGTGAAACATATGTTCCTACCTTAATATAAGCCAGCGTTCCTTTGTATAAATGCTCAATTAAATTTACAAATGCATCAGAGAAGTTTGTGCATTTCAGTAAGGTAAACAGATAGTCCCAACTTACTGAATCAAATGCTGAACCTATATCAAGACTAATAAGTGTTAAATCTTTCTTTTTCCTATTTGCAAAATCAATTAATGTTAAAGTTCTTCTTATATTATCAAAAGTATTTCTATTTACAATGAAGCCCATCTGATCTATATCTATAATGCCGGGATGATTGTCTTCAATCTATCAGCAAAAATACTCATAAACATTTTATAATCAACATTAAGTAATGAGATGGGTCGATATGAAGAACATCTAGTTGGATCTTTATTAGGTTTTAAAATTGGTGAAATAAATGTATATTGCCAAGATGGGGGGGGTTATTAACTCAGTTTGGGCCAAAATAAAACCTTATGTATTAATGAATATGTAGTTTTAGAAAGGATTTTATATATCTCTGGTATAATACCATCATTACCCGGTACTTTGTTTGATTTAAGCTTATTTATTTGTGTAATAACTTCTGTATATGAAATACTCTTGTCCAATAGTTTAATCTGTTGTTTATTAAGCTTTTTATTCATGTTTGTGGTTATAAACTCCTTTATTTTATCTTTAGGTTCCATGTTAATGTTGTTATGGTTAATCTTGTGAAAGTGATTTCTAAATTCATCCAGTATTTCTGGTATACTAGAAACATTCTTCTTTTTCCTTAGAGAAAAGATTTCTTTGATATGGTTTTGTTTATTCAATCTTTTTGTTTTATTTTTAAGTCTATGTAAGTATTTGGGGCTTATTGAATAAGACAAAAACTTGTATTTCTCTAAAGTTATTTTAACTTTATGAGTTAAAATTTCTTTGTATTTCTCATTTAGTTTGTTTATTTCTTCAATAACTTCCTTGTCCATAATATTTTCTTTATTATTATGTTTATATGAGTCTAATTTACTTTGAATATCTAACAATTCCTTATCCCAAGATTTCCTTTTATTATTATACCATCTGATACTTTGTCCATATAGATATGATTTTAAGGCATCCCAAACATAGACAAGTATCAGGAGTATTATTTATGTCTAGAAAATGTTGTACTTCTGAAAGTATATATTCTTTATAGTCTTTTAGCTGAGTTAAGTATGCTGGTATCCTTTTGATCTGAACATTATGAGTATTTTTTATCATGAATTCAAAAACAATTGAGTTATGATCAGATATAGGACATGAAATGATTTTGGAATTAATTAAATCTGTTACCATCTGGTTAGAAATAAAGACCCTATCTATTTTTGAATAAGTTTTGTATCTGTTAGAAAAAAAGGTGTATGGTAATGATTTTGAATCTATCTGATTATTAATATAATTCAAATGATAAGAATTAGCAAAATCATTTAAATGTTTTGCATTAGATGTAATTCTTCTTTTCCTTATAGTGGTAGTATCACTTTCATGTAGTATACAATTAAAATCACCAGCTAAAATAATATCCCCTATAGAGAATGATATGATCTTATCAATATGATGTTTCACTGTATTAATACCAATTCCAGGTATCCAATATACATTAATTAAAGTGTAAGTCTTCCCATTAATTTGTAATGTAACCATACAAAACATTCCTTTGTCATCCTGAAAAGACTTAATGGTTTTAGGAATGGGCATACTTTTATTCCATAAAATAGCCACTCCTCTTTTTTTCTGAGTGTGCTCTGAATTAACCAATACTGTATACTTATTAGTGGCTAGTTTATCAATATCTTTTTTCAAGAGATGGGTTTCTTGCAGGAAGACTAGATTGGCCTTGTGTAAATTAATGTATCTTATTAGGCTTGCCCTTTTACATGGATTATTCAATCCATTAATGTTTAAAGAAATTCCTTTTAAAGATGTCATTTGGCATTTTTAAAACTCAAGAATCTTATGATCGAAATAACAAATAACAAGATAAATAATGTTACATCTCCTCTTTTAGGTGTACCTTTAAATATAGCTGTATTTATTAAATCTCTTATGGGATTTTGTATAGGATTCAATTTTGTTTGTAGCGACAATGAGTGTACAAAATATATTGTGGATGTCAAAACTATATCCATATAACAATGAACAAGTGAAAATAATGTAAGGATTAAACCTTGCATCCAGCCTGGAGTTGAAAACTCCAACTTAGAGTAGTATTTACTACTCAAGTTAACCCCTACCCTAAGCAGCAGTACCTCAGCTACCACCTTATCAATTTAATACTAGTTATATTTAACTGAGGTTAACAGTTTTCAATTCAATTATCTATCAAGACAAAACTACACATTTGGTAAAACAGCATCAAATAAACTAAAATAAACTTTTTTTTTTAAACTGTTCATACTACTATATAGATCTATGTAATATATAACACTTGTATTCAAATAGCATTCAAATAATCTTGATGTTAGAAATCAAGAGGAGAGAAAATTAGGTTCTAACATTCATTTAAATCAAAAACTTTGGCTAATATGATTCAGACATTACATATATTAAGATGCATCTATTTTCTGTCATGTGAATACTATTAACAGCTTCCAAAAAAAATCTTGAATTGTTTGTATATGAGCATTTACTTAAACTCATTATTGTCAGTAGAGTAAAATATTGTATTCATAAAAATTATTATAAATCATATTGCATAGTTATGCAAATTCTCAGAAACACTTGCATTATTAAAAAAAAAGCCATCACACACATACACACAGACACACACACACATACATACACACACACATACACATATACACACACACACACACACACACACACACACACACACATATATATATATATATATATATATATATATATATATATATATATGATCTCACTGAGTTATGTCCTTGTTGAGCACTATCCTACTTGCTGTCCCTAGAATAAATCTGTCTGCTTTATAGAAAATAATGCACAGCAAACACATTTTAGTAACCAGATTTTACAATCATGCTAACCTACTGCTTTAAAATATATCACATGACATTTCTTCCAGAATAGAATTATAAAATTGTTTATGCTTGTCAATCAGATGAATTAAATGAATTATAATAAAGTATATGTTTGGAACAGAAGTTTTTAACACAGATTATTATGCTGCTGTTAAGTAGATTTTCAAAAACATTTAAATAAATTTTTCATTTTCTATGCCTTCTAAAATAAGACATTTACTTACTACAAGAAACTACATCATTTAAACTCATTATAACTGACATTTTATGAATAGAGTATTTTTCCTGAATCTGTGGTGTGTCAGTATGATAACTAGGTCAGAGGTTATACTAACTGCTTTCAGTTTCTCTGTGAGAATTCTGTGAGTTAAAGCTTTTGAAGTAGTTCATGGACACTGTGCATGAGACAGCCCACATCCCAGATTGTCTCCCTTAACATTTTGGCGGGAAACTTATTAAAACTTGTGGCAAACATTCATTTTGTCAATAGAGTAAAATATTGTATTCATAGAAATTATTATAAATCATATTGGATAGTTATGCAGATTCTCAGAAACACTTGCATTATTATATAAAAAAAAGCCATCACACTTACACACACACATACACATACATACACACACACACACACACACACACACACACACACACACACACACATATATATATATATATATATATATATATATATATATATATATATATCTGATCTCACTGAGTTGTGTCTTTGTTGAGCACTATCCTACTTGCTGTCCCTAGAATAAATCTGTCTGCTTTATACAAAATAATGCACAGCAAACACATTTTAGTAACCAGATTTTACAATCATGCTAACCTACTGCTTTAAAATATATCACATGACATTTCTTCCAGAATAGAGTTATAAGATTATTTATGCTTGTCAATCAGATGAATTAAATGTGTTATAGTAAAGTATATGTTTGGAACACAAATTTTTAACACATAGTATTATGCTGCTGTTAAGTAGATTTTCAAAACATTTAAATAAATGTTTCATTTTCTATGCCTTCTAAAATAAGACATTTACTTACTACAAGAAACTACATCATTTAGACTCATTATAACTGGCATATTTTATGAATAGAGTATTTTTCCTGAATCTGTGGTGTGTCAGTGTGATAACTATGTCAAAGGTTATACTAACTGCTTTCAGTTTCTCTGTGAGAATTCTGTGAGTTGAAGCTTTTGAAGTAGTTCATGGACACTGTGCATGAGACAGCCCACATCTCAGATTGTCTCTCTTAACATTTTGGCGGAAACTTATTAAAACTAGTGACAAGCATTCATTTAGCAGTGTAAATGCATGTAAACATGACAAAACCTTCACAATGTATTCCACAGACCATTACAGCCTCTTACTTCTTTTCAGAAAGAGAAACAAATTGAATCACAGCTTGCCATTAAATCTTCAGATATTTTGACTGGTTATGAAACAAAACATTATAACTGACATATTTTATGAATAGAGTATTTTCCTGAATCTGTGGTGTGTCAGTGTGATAACTATGTCAAAGGTTATACTAACTGCTTTCAGTTTCTCTGTGAGAATTCTGTGAGCTGAAGCTTCTGAAGTAACTCATGAACACTGTGCATGAGACAGCCCACATCTCAGATTGTCTCTCTTAACATTTTGGTGGGAAACTTATTAAAAACTAGTGACAAACATTAATTTAGCAGTGTAAATGCATCTAAACATGACAAAACCTTCACAATGTATTCCACAGATCATTACAGCCTCTATGTAAGTGAAATTAAGCCCAAAATTACCAACAAGCAATAAAACTCAACATTCTTCTCCCAACTCAATTTTCATACAAATCCTATTATTCACTGTGCCCACACAATCAAAAGCATTTCTATATTTAATAAAGAAAAGAAAAAGAGAGTAGAAAATAAAAGGGAGTGAGGCAGAAATAAAAAAATGTAAGAGAAAGCTGTAAGAAGTATATACAATGGAATGTTACTTACTGTTTATATTAATAGAGTTAAAAATAAATCATATTATTTACTCTTATTTAGTTCTGATTATTATTAGTTAAAGCATAACAGATTATTTACAAACAGGCATAAGCAGTATAATCAAGAAAGTATAATTAGAAATAGCATTTGAAGAACTTATAAAAACTTTTACAAGGAATAAATATGTTATTATTCTATTAATGATATTTTCATTACTGTTCTCTCCTGCCCTCCCCCACCCTTTACCCACTACATAATCTAAATAGAATGTCATTGTTTAAACAAAGAAAATAATAAAAGGAGAAGGAAAAAAAAAAAGGTAAAGATAAAAAATGTATCAAATTACTAACCTTACTTCTTTTCAGAAAGAGAAACAAATTGAATCACAGCTTGCCATTAAATCTTCAGGTATTTTGACTGGTTATGAAACAAAACATTTCTTTGCACATAGAGAATAACTTTGATTAAATCTGTTCCAAAATATTTGTGGCTTTCTGGAAATGCAGGAACTATATTCAAAAAGATTAATAATGAACTAAAATGATGAGAGAGAAAAAGAACATATAACAAATCATTTGTTTTTTAGTCTCTTCTTCTTCTCTGAAGTCTTCCATGAAGCTTCAGTTGCCAATCTCTTTAATGAAGAACTAGCCCATTCCATTTCTTCTATTTTATCCAAAATCCTTTTTTCTTTGACAAACAGTAAAGCAGAGTCTAAATCATCGAAAACCTTAGGACCATCAGGAAGGAAGATTTTAAGCTTGGCAGGAAACAGAAGGTATGTTTTAAACTGTGCTTTTTTAAGCTCCCTTATTAGTGGCAGAAAAACTTTTCTTTTAGCTATTACCATGGAAGAATAGTCACTGTCAAAACGCACAGTTGTCTCATTAATCTTAACAGGAGCTTTAGCCCAAGCAGATTTAAGAACCATCTCTTCATCAAAAGATGATAGAAATCTAACTATAACTGATCTAGGATATTTTTTGTTAGAGTTAGTATTAGCTATAGATCTGTGTGCTCTTTCGATACCAAAAGAGAATGCTTCTGGTAAGTCTAAAGTTTTAGGGAGCCAAGTTGTTAAAAAAGAAGTAATATTGTTACCTTCAATATTTTCTGGCAGTCCAAAAATCCTAATGTTATTGCGCCTAGATCTATTTTCCAGGTCATCCAGCTTTGTTTGTAAATGTGTATTTTGTTTCAGCAGAAACTCAATGTTGATTTCCTCTTCTTGGATTCTATTTTCCATGTCATTCATAGCTTCTTCTATGCCTGTCATCTGGTTCTTCTGTTGTTGCAGGTCTGTATGTAACAGGTCTATTTGTTTTGTAGTTTTTTCTATGAAGGTGTCTATTTTAGTATCCATTTTATCCATTTTATCAGTAAGTTGCTGGATTATAATTATCAGAGACTGAAGTTCTTTCTTGATGCTGGAGTCTTGAGAATTTGTCTTACTGGAACTCATTTCAGACTGATAAACTGACAGGAAAATTTCCACAGTGATTTCTGACAGGAATATTGTTAAGATTTCCTTTCTTTTTTAGATATAGTTCAAGAACTATATAAAACAAACGTATTTAGAAAGAAAATTACTTCAAAAATTAATTTTTTAAGTAATTAATTCCTGTCAGTGTAATGAAATTGGTGGAGCTGAAGAAATCTGCTGCTATCCTGTGTTCATCCTTGGCCATGCCCCCGACATTTGCATTATTGATGTACAGGTATAGTTGTCAGACTTTGCTGATATTGTAACTGCTTTTCTCTACCTCATAAATTATGTGATGTCTTACATTTTTTATCTTCAGCTACTTGACATTGATAACTGTGGGTTTCATACCTCCTTCTCCATTGTTTTGCACAGCCTTGATTTTATCAGTACCACCCTTTGCAGTCTTGCCTATGTTTTATTTAGTTATTTATTGATTGATTGATTAATTGATTGACCTTTGATGATTGGGACAGTCCAACTGGGTAGAAGCCCATTTTCACAGGAGGCTTGGGAAGAAAAGCTCTGAATTATTACAAAACATTTTAAGAACAATAATTTTACATTCCTCAAAAATACAACAAAACATTTGCAGTTTAAATAATTCTAACAAATTAGACATAATATAAAAACATTGGTTAAGAATCTCTACAAGGTATATGAAAATCACTTAATATTTAGAGAAAGTTTAGTCAATTTGTAGAGAAATTAAAGGTAAGTTAGTCTAATACAAATAGGAATTGCAATATGATGTTTTTGTGTCCCTACTACCTCCTGTACCCATCAGTGGTGGCTGGTGACTTCAAATCAAAGGGGGGCTGCAGGTGACAGCTGAATGGGTGGGGCCAATGAGATGGGGTGTGGCCAACTAGAAAGGGGAGGGGCTATGCTCAAAACCACAAAAACTGGAATTTTAATAAAATACACTGCCCTGGGTGTCAAATCGTTATTATGAGAGTCCAATCAAGACAAAATGAAGTGTGGAAGAAAAAAATATTTTAATGCATTGGCTGCATGACAGCTTACTTAATATCTAGATGGAAACAAAAAGGTTGTGAGCCATGAAAAAATAAATTACTTTTTAAATACATTACTGGAATGCCAGTTAAAGTCAAGTATAAGAAAAACAAGCAGCACTCAACTCAAACCCCTTCTCCTTGCACTGTAGTTCTAATTATAATTTATATTCAGTTTCATAAAAGTGCCAAGTAACATGCTGAAAGTAGCAATCTCTGTGACACCCCCACTTGTAAAAATATTTCTTATCCAAAAAAGACCTGCTGCCTGACAACAACTATCTACTTGTTTCATGGGGAAAACATGATCAAAGTAAAAAATGAGCAGAAAGCAAGAAACAAGCTCAAGATAAATTGCTTAAAGGATTACTGCACAGGTTATGGACCACACATGATAGATTGGCATTCTGTTTAGTTTACGGGTAAAGCCTGCAAAGATGACCAAGTCTCCAACAAAGGTAATGAGCTTCTTAAAATACTGTAATCCTGTCCTTTATTACAAATACTGTCATATGCATTTCATTACCCAGGGCTTATACGTTATCTAGTTATGTAAGCATTCTCTGCATGGCAACAACAAAAAGGCTTTCAATGTTGGTAATTCTTTAACAATATGGTTATTAAAACTTACTTGCATCTTCCAATCTCAGACAAGCTTACCTGATGGTCATGAAAGCATTGCTACTTAAACACAGAGCAATGGGCACTTTATGAATAATAAAAAGCATAAATCAACAGTATAATAATATGACAGAAAACCAGAACATTCTGCAAAATCAAGCAAGGACAGATGAAAAGCCACTGTAGTACTTGTGTCTACTTTGGATGGGGTGATACTCTGCACACTTACACTGCATAACTGTCTGTGCATCCCCTTTAATAAAACAAGTTCTCATGTATGTGAACCAATATAGGTTAAAAAAAACCCTCACATTTCCACCCTATAGGTACAATAAAACAGATCACTTGGTAGCAGTGTGGTCACAACTAACAGTTGTCAGACAATGTCTGTGTCTCTAGATAAACATCATTAACTTAGACAAAAGTCTGCACACTGTGTATTAACTAACTTTCAAATAAATTGTTATTTTGCTGATAATTGATGGGATTGTGGAAATGGGTTTCTAAATTAGGTGTGTACACTTTTACTGAAACAGTACGTAATGATATATGATGAATTCGGCATGTGCTTGTATGTGCAAACAGCTAATTTAGAAAAACTTTAACTGAACAATCTGAACAATGAAATAAATAGTGTTTCCTCCATGCATGTAGTTAAGCATTGCGGGACCTAAAGAAAACATAATACAAGGTAAAAGAGCAAGTTATTTCAAGTTGCAATGACCCAAAAAAAAGCGATATGCTGAGTTGCTAGATTGGCAGCTGTACCTCTAAACTCTCCTGTTGTGCGTGGGGGGGGGGGGTGACGTGTGACAAATTTCAGCTACCTCTGGAAAAAAAGCAGCTATGCCTCTAACATAACGTGGCAGAACACTTTACTATGTAATTGGCATTCATTCCCGTTATCTATAAAAACAAGATCCTGTAATACAAATAGCAACACCTTTCATTTTTCTCCATACATGCCACTTGCTTAGAGCATAAACAAACTTTATTACATAGCACTTCTCGCAGTTTACAGTAAATACATAATATTCTGTAGCTATTAACCAAATGCGTGATTGGCACTATGCTCTAAATATATACAAACACTCACACTCTGAGATTTGTTTTGAAGTATAAATGCACTCATACCATTGTACTTTTTAAACTTTTAGATGCTTTCCACATTAACATTACTTAATCAGTGCATCAAGAAAAAGAAAGCCTATTGAAACTGTAGAAAAGTTCTGAGCACATCTGAGCACAACTGATCAAGTTACACTAAGTATATGAGGAACATGCAATAACTGTACACACACACACACACACACACACACACACACACACACACACACACACACACACACACACACACACACACACACACACTAGAAGCTCACCTTCACTTCATCTCTGCCAATGAGCAAATCTGCCCTGTAATCCTCTCTGCTGATGAGCATTGGTACCCACTGAGCCCTGTAATCCTCTCTGCCGATGAACAAGCACTTGTGATTGGCCCAGTGCACTTTATCTTAGATATCCATTAAGCGATTGGTCCAGCCTGCTGCTGCTGCAATCCGGAGTGCCTACAGTCTGTGACGTCACCACCACACAGACTGCCGGGCATCTCAGGGCATAGATGCCTTCCCCCCATCTAGACTGCTGAGAAAGCAGTCTGAGAGCATGCACGCATGTGCAGAGTACTTCCGGGAATTACGGGAACGTGTTTTTTTTTTACTGTTTGTTTTTGTGTTTCTTTAATTATTTTTTTTTTGTTTTGTTTTCTAGGTGGGTGGGCTGCAGTCCTATAGCATGAGCCACCCCTGTGTACCCTCCTACCTTAATCATACTTTCCTTACTGCCTTCCACTTTATCTTCTCTGCATATATGTATTCTTAGGTCAACATAAAAGCCTAATGACCATGTAAAATGGCCACATGCCTTCTTTCTCTTGCTGCAACTCTTCATGTGGGACCACATAGCGTACCCTTGGGGCTCATGCTCTACAAAGGAGTAGTACTGTTGTTCATACTTCCTGTGGCCCCACCATAGCCCTATTACATCGACCACAGGTCTCAGCTGTGACCATGATGAGGATCTATAATGAAGTGCTGGTTGAACATTTGCCTGGCCACATTCATTGTTCATAGGATCAAAGGAGGTTATTAGGCTAATGGTCCTGGGGTCCTTACAAGTCTAGCCAAGAGTTTATTCCCAAAAAGAAACCTCCATCAGCACCTGTTGCCCCTGTCAATGAGGGGCATAGGTGGAACCCTGGGGACAAATTTGTGGTTTCCCATCCATTTATTAAGGTTGTGCTTTAAGAGGGTCAGTAAAGTGCTTTGTTTGATGTGTATGGGAAGTCTGTTCCAGCAACAGGGCAGCCTCTGGGAGATAAACCTGTCTCTCCAACAGGTTCTGTTGATGTCGCATATTAGATTCAGGCCTTTTGAGTGGGTAATTCATGAGGAGTTAGACTTACAGATAAGGAGCATTTCTAGTAGGGCAGAGTCCGTGATTGTCTTATAGGCTAGACACAGATCAACCCTGAACAATCTGCATGATACCAAATCGGGTGATAGTGATTTGCATCTGTCTGCATAGGACAGGTATCAGAGGCCATGGATTCTCTTTGTGAGGTATTTCAGTGGCCTTTCCAGTTGGTATAGATGTTTGGAGAGGTACATCCCAAATGCGGCATTATACTCAATTATTGGTCTAATGAAGGAGCTTATTGTTCTAATGAGTCTAATTGGTCTAATGAGGGAATGCTTATTGTTAATAAGTATTAGGGCTCATTGTTCACCCACAGTAAACAATATTTCTGAATACCCAGGACTGTGTACTTCATTTATATTATGTAAAAGCATTCTCCCTTTCAGGAGTAACTGTAGATATTGCTGATAGGCTATAGTCCCTGATTAAAAGCAAAACTGAAATCCTACTTTGGGTGGTGTAGTGGTGCAGTGGTTAACATCATCACTTCACAGCAAGAGGTTCTCCAATTCGATTCTTAGCTGAGGTGCCTTCTGTGTGGAGCTTGCATGTCTTCCCTGCATTTGAGTGGGTTTTATTTGGGTACTCCAGTTTCCTCCCACATTCCAAAGACATGCATCTGGATTGTTTCTCTCCAGGCCTCCACTGAAAATAGACTCTGTCCTAGTTGGACTTTCCTGGTCAACAAAAGTTAGTTTCTCTCTGGGCCTCCACTGAAAATAGACTCTGTCCTAGTTGGACTTTCCTGGTCAACAAAAGTTAAATAAATAAATACTTTATTTTTTCTTTTTTTTTATTATAGAACAATTGACTTTCCTTTTTCTATGTTTGAAATTCCCTGTATGCTACTGTGCATGAGCAACAATACAGGTTCTGTTAACAAAAGTAAAAAAGAAAAGAAAAAAAAAACTCTCATTAGGACAATCATTGAATATAATGCCACCTTTGGCATGTATCTGTTCAGATACATGGGGCAAGTATAAGTCCTGTCACTATACTTGATATCCTACTAAGAAATGACTACATCTGGCATACAAGGCATCCTCTGACCCATTACTGATGGATTTACTGTTCAACAGCATGTGAAATTACATCATAAATACTTGGCATAGAGATCTAAACCTCTTCTGCAACATGAACAGAACATTTTGGAGGAAACTGCTGCTCTAGAACATACTCCCCATCTACATAAAATAAAATTCACCCCTGTACATATTCAAATGCAGCTTGACTCTGTAGATGGGAAACAGAAAATTTACCCCAGGACTACCCCTATACTACTAATGGACAGAGGCCGCTTTTAAATGCTTTATCCCATGCATGGGTCCCCTCACATTATATATGGTATGAGCCCATTTGTTCTCATTAGGAGTAATATATAATTATAAACCATAGGATGGGTAAGGCCAATCTTTAACTAAATGGAATAGGCTACTTTGAGCACAAAAAGTGAAACTGGCTAGGCTTAAAATGGCTCACAAGGGCAGCCTAGTACAAATCTATAAACCTATGAACCTATAAAAGAAAAGAAATAAAATTAGTGATTTTCAGGGCCAGTTGTGGATTGTATTTATTGATATGAATTGTATTTACTAAACAAAAAAACAACAGGCATAAGTTATAGACTTGACATCTTTGAAAAAAACTAATGCAATACTAACACAAAATATGTATTATTAGCAAATATTAAATATGTAAGAGCAAAATGTAAAAAAAATGTCCCTGATTTAAGTGTTTGTCCAGGATTTTTGAGCTAAGGGGTTGAGATGTATGGCAGAGGGATGTTGCAATGAGCTGATCTGTATGGTTCTTGTGAAAGTGAACTGAATACATTTCTTAGTCATCATTCATGTATTCATTTTTCTTATTTATGTGATTACAAGCAGACATGTGAGATGTACACAGTCTTATAACTGTCTGTAACTGATGGTTACATCTGAGTGTGGGGTGGTTGTAAAGGGTTGCATTATATATATTTTGGCAACAGTGAACTGAAATACATTTGTGGGCCATTATTCATTTAGACTTAAACAGAAGAAACCTCTGCGAGTACGGCAGCTGCACGGTCTCAATCAAAGTCAGAGCAAACCAAAACTAAGAGACCAGCATACAGTGGCACCACCAAATAAATCCTTTATTGTAGAAGTGCTCAACGCAGAAAAACAGGAACAGACCGGTTTGAGATTCACATTTACATAGCCTTCATTAGTGTTAATGTCTAGTAAATAAATCATTCTTTATATACATGATTTAAAGGACATGTGACCAATTAAAGTTGCTCATTAAGCCCTGGTTTAAAGAGACCTCCCAGTTTGACAATCCATTTTCTCTACATACTATTTAATAATTCATGCCAACCTAGTTTGTTGTTTCTAGGTCTCACTATTGTATCGATAATAGTAAAATTAAATATGGTATGTTTATGTATCATTGTATGTTTAAATAGGGCATTGGTTTCTTTATGGTGTTTAATGTCAATAAGATGTTCAGAGATTCTAAATTTAAGGGGTCTGGAGGTTTACCCTATATAAAATGCTGAACAGTTGCAGCTAGCTAAGTAAACCACCCAATCAGTGAAACAATTAGCGAAAAATGGAATCTCATAAACTTGGGGGCATTTTGACTAGTGAAACGTTTAGTTTTTCAGATTCTAGGACAGTGAATACAGTGAGCCCAAGGGTGATAACCAATTAAAAGGTCTCTTGACAAAGTGACTTGGGTATGTTTCTTATTATGAAGTTGACCGTATTTATAATGATTGAAAAAGGCAGCAAGATTTTTACCTTTCTTGAAAGAGAAGAAGCATCTCTCGCCCAAAATTTCACAAAGTCTGGTGTCAGATGTCAAAATAATCCAGTGATGTTGCATGATGTCCATTAGTACCTTTGTGTTGCGTCCGTATGTGGTGACAATCTAAGGGTCCCCCCTCCCCTATTACTTTGACTTTATAAAGTAGAAGGTATTCGCTCTCCATATTATCTACATTATGTTTCGTATGTAGAACATGGCCCATTTTGTAACTTCTGTCCCTAAATCTAAGAACAAAATCATCCCTAAAGTGTTCATAAGTATTACCATTGGAACAAATACATTTCATCCTCAGAAATTGGGATTTTCTAACAACTAGAACCAGAATGGCTGATGTGAACATTAGACGTCAAATCCTTATATACCAACATTCCACACTGGGCAGGGTTGGAAGCTTTAGACTATTGGTTAAACAAAACAGAAATGTATAAACCATGTTTCAACACATTGCTTCTCTGCCTCACTGAACATGTGCTCACAAAGAATATATTTTTCTATCGGGACAAATGTTTCTTACAGATTGAAGGTACAGCTATGGGAGCATCCTTTGCCCCAATATATGCCGACTTATTCATGGCATATATTGAGGAACAGATCATCTATGATAGCTCCCATAACTTATATATAGGAGAAATGGACATCTGGAAGAGATACCTGGATGATTGCTGGTTGGTGTGGAGAGCGGATGTGGAATACCTATTGGAAGTCACTGCATATTTAGATGAAAACAAATGGGGAATTGAGTTTATGGTTAACTATGATGAAAATAAAATAATTTTTCTGGATGTGTTGGTGTCAAGAGCATCTGACCACACATTGACCACTGAAGTTCACCGGAAATTCCCTGAATATAATTCGCTTCTCCATGCCAATAGCTTTCATCCAACTCACATCTGTAAGAACATCCCTAAAATCCCAATTTATGAGGTTGAAAAGTATTTGTTCCAGTGGTAATACCTATGAACACTTTAGGGATGATTTAGTTCTTAGATTTAGGGACAGAGGTTACAAAATGGGCCATGTTCTATATGCAAAACATAATGTAGAAAATATGTAGAGCGAAAACCTTCTACTTTATAAAGCCAAAGGTAATAGGGAAGGGGGGGCCGCTTATACTCGTCACCATATATGGACGCAACACAAAGGTATTAATCGACATCGTGCAACATCACTGGAATATTTTGACATCTGACACCAGACTTTGTGAAATTTTGGGCGAGAGATGCTACTTCTCTTTCAAGAAAGGTAAAAATCTTGCTGCCTTTTTCAATCATTATAAACATGGTCAACTTCATAATAAGAAACATACCCAAGTCACTTTGTCAGGAGACCCTTTAATTGGTTGTCACCCTTGTAGTCACTGTGTTCACTGTCCTAGAATCTTAGAAACTAAAAGTTTCAGTAGTCAAAATACCCCACAAGTTTATGAGATTCCATTTTTTGCTAATTGTTTCACAGATTGGGTTGTTTACTTAGCTAGCTGCAACTGTTCAGCATTCTACATAGGGCAAACTTCCAGACCCCTTAAATTTAGAATCTCTAAACATCTTAGCGACATTAAACTCCATAAAGAAAGCAACGCCCTATATAAACAAATAAAGATACATAAAAATGCCATATTTAATTTTACTATTATAGATAAAAATTATTGAGACCTAGAAGCAACAAACTAGGTTGGCATGAATTATTAAATAGTATGGAGAGAAAATGGATTGTCAAACTGGGAGGTCTCTTTAAACCAGGGCTTAATGAGCATCTTTAATTGGTCACATGTCCTTTAAATCATGTATATAAAGAATGATATATTTACTAAACATTAACACAGATGAAGGCTATGTAAATGTGAAGCTGAAACCGGTCTGTTCCTGTTTTTGTGCAGTGAGCACTATTACAATAAAGGATTTATTTGGTGGTGCCACTGTGTGCTGGTCTCTTATTTTTGGTTTGCCCATTATTCATTTAGTCATCCATTCATTCATTTGATTCTGAAGTGTACAGTGTCAAGTCTGCATGTCCTTACTGTTGCTTTGTGGGTTTTATCTAGTTGCACTCATTTCCTCTAGCACCACAGACATGATGTAGTTGAATCGGCATTCCTCTGATTTGCCTGTTGGTAACCGTGCAGTATGAGAATATATGTAGGTATAGATGTATGTGTGCATCTTGTCATAGACCTCACTTGCCAGTTTCAGTGTCAGTATGTGTATACATGTGTAAAATATCATCATCAGTTTTATAAATGCACACAACACTGGGGGCACATAACTCTTCTGTTATTCGTTTAAATAAAAAGAACAGGGAATAAGTAATTAGCATTCAAAGCTAATGTGTAAAATGCATTACAGAGCAGCTAGACCTCAGGTGCTCCCAGGAATCATCAAGCCTCCAGAACCTTCAGCTGTAAAAGCTTAGTAGGATGCTCCATCTTTAGCCTCTGTCCTGGGCCCACTAGTCTAAAACTGGCACAGAAGTTCAATGTAGTTTGTATGCAATTGGAGATAATTTAGTCTTTGTTTATTTAACTTTCAAGGCAATCAAACCACTGAGGTATCTGTAGAAGGTCATTATAGCTAGTGTATGGACTGTGTGCTCTCCAACAGCAACAAGGTAAAATAAACCCATTATTTGTTTTCATTTTCCTCACAATCAAATATTAAAAGTATATTAAGGTGGCTAACCTATATCTGACAACAAGATTATTTATATTACTTTGGCCATTTGTTCATTCACTCACATCACAGTCTAATATAAGTGGGATAAGAGTGAAGATGCATATGTATATGTATAACAGCAACAGCTTGAAATATATGTCTGTAGCCATTTGTTCTTTCACTTTCATCTCATTCGAATACCAGAGTTACACAGAAGGTTACTATACTTTTTTTTTCTGAGGGTAGGCAGGCAGGCATTATTTGAAGAAGCAACTTACGTGTCCTTACAAGATTTTTATTTTCTATTTATTGGGAAATACTATTTAGTCAACTTTCAATACTGAGATATGGGCATAACATATTTATTACTTGAAAAAATTAAAGCTGAATTTCTTTCCTTATGATTTTTGTTCAGGCCATCATTGGATCGAAAGGATGGAAAAATACTTCAGGCCATTTAATACCCCATGGCTTCTGGAACAACACCACTCTCTAGAGTCCCTGTTTAATTTATTTATTTCATCCACAGTTATTTTAGTGGAGTCTTAGCCATATAGGATGCATTGGCAGACGATAAGAAACCTCTGAAATGCAAGATAAAGTGTGAAAAAGGCAAGAAAGAAGCAATCTGTGTAAATGCTGTGGAGATGCCAAGAAGATGAGAAAAACAGAGGACCTTGGGGAAATGTGGGAGGAATATTGTGCAGAAGGGAGCCTCATGGTGTCACTTTGTCTTGGGCTCCATTTCTTCCAAGGTTGGCCCAGCTGATTTCACCTGGACATCTGAGGTGTATGAAGTCAATAAAGATGCTAGAATGAACGGAAGCTAAGATAGGGTGTGGATGAAAATGTCTGACCCCCCAGCTGTTGTTTGATCATAGGTAGATTGTCTTTACCCTGCCATAATATAGTCCTGTACCACTGTAGTTAGTCCCGCCCCTTCATTTACTTTTTGCAGACCTCCCTCCCACTTTGAAGCTACCAGTCAACATTGTTCCTTTTTCCTTTTGAGTAGTACTGCTCTTCTTCTTTTTGTTCCACTTCCATCAAACATCACGAGTCACCCAGACTTCCACACCCCCATATATATGGTCTCTATTACTTTACAGATTGAATGTTCTGGCACCTTTTATTACTTGGCCATTGTTTTCTCAGCATTATGTAAAGTCGGCATTCCTTCTGTAGGAAATACTTTCTACAGTGCTGTGAAGGTCCATCTTTATTTACATGTCTTACATTTCTTAATAACATCCATGAGCTCATAAACTGCAATCTCTACTGCAAAGGTGCACCTGAGCAATTATGATCTACTTTAAATACAGTTTCTTCCTACCTGCCATAATTGCCAAACTCTTGTTCCTTCTTGTGTGCAATCACAAAATGCAACAAAATAATTATGGGTTTTCTACAAGACCTCCCTGTTGCATTCAAAGATGTTTTTCACACTTTCTTAAATTTATTTATTTATTCATTTATTTATTTATGTATTTATTTATTTATTAATTTGTCTTTATTGACTGCAAAAAGTTTGACTGGGTAAAACCCACTTTCAGAGAGGCTCGGGGAGAAAAGCTTCACATTTAAGTTACACATGATGCACATTTATAATTGCAGGGTAAAAAACTTATTTACATGATTTTAAATATTGTTCACATAAACATTGCATTTTTAACACAAAAATAGACAAATTAACATAAATGTACTAATTATTGAATTTATAGCATGATAGCTGCAGAGAAAAAAATCAATTTGGGGTGTTCTTGAGGTCGGTAATAATTTACAGACAGACAAATAGTATTGCAGCTTAAAAACTGATGATAAGAGAAATGTAAAAGCAGAAAGTATGGAAATGAGCAGGAATTTAAAAGCACAGATGAGGAATTGTAGATAGTGGTAGGGTGAAAGAGAAGGAGGAAAAGTGAGAGTTTAGGAAATTAGTGCAGTATGAGGAGGAGTGATAAGGTGCAAAAGACTGAGGAAGCAAAGTGGCTGCAAAAGCTGGTGAAAGGTAAGCTGAATAAAGCTAGCCAGGTGAAACATCTTAGTTAACACAAACTCCAATGGCCTAATACATATTGTTTCTCCAGGACTCCAGTCTCTCTCAGATTCATTGTGCATGCTTTATCCTCATTTGCAACAAATTGCTGATCAATATTTTCTGCCTGATCATAGAATTCCTCCATCCCATTTTGTACTTCAGCCACCTGTTGCATAATTGTCATCATGTAAAACTGTTGAGAATGCAGAAACTCAATATAATCTCAAGAATTCTCTTAACAGTTTTAAGGATACTTAACAACAATCCAGAAATATGCCACAACTCAAATTATACTTATTTCAAACTTCACATTACTTCCTTGTTATTCTAGCAAATCAGTTTTATTTTTTATCATCTACAGAATGCTACTATGGCCAGCACTCCTCTCTTTTCGTGCTGTTACACATTTCTTCCACCACACTCACATTTTTCACATTGATACTTTAACATGCAAAAATGTATGCCATATCCATTGAATTATCTTACTTAATCAGCAAAAATAATTTTAATTAATCACAATATATGGAGCAAACATATTGTTATTAATACCAATACACAGAGCAAACACAGGAGACATCAACTGTCAACAAATACTGTAAAAGTAATTCCTCTGTATGAATTTAATGTTGCACTGATTACGCACCCAGTTACAAACATTCTGAGTAATACCATTTTAATAACTCGTGGTCAGGAAATAAAATTTCCATTATTTGAACCCACTTTGTTTTTGATGTTTTATTTGTATGTATTCAATGATCATTTTCATATAATGCTTGTATTTTATACATATTTCTTTTTATAACATAATGCATTTCCACTTACTTTTGAGGTATATTTTTCAGTACAATATTGCTGTGATTTTATGAGGGGTGGGTACAAATTACTCCCATAGCCTGACTTATACATGTACTAAAACAGAGATATTAAGGCAAGCATTTACACCTACATGTGCTTAAACATACATTCAGCCATACATATCTGCCCAATATGTTGCACAAAGAATACAGACTTTGTTGTCCTTGAGATTATAATTACTATTAGATATTTCAACACACATTAAACTAATTCCATTAAATTGCAGTTCATTTATAAATATTTTACAAAAAGATAATAGAGTGTTTGAGTTGGTGTCTCTCTTTGGATAAACAAGGTCTACTACAAGCACTTACATGCACTGGGCTCACCATACACTTACTTGTTGCCACTTGCTCAAATAGGAAAATGTTAAACTCCAACAAATTTGATCTCTTGTAACTACTTAGCTCTCATAGCCCCACCAAATCTTTAATGCTAATCCTATCCTAAAACTCCCTTCCCACTCTTTAAGCCTAAAACTCATTCCCCACTACTTAAAACTAACTCTCCACCAGCCCCTAATCCTATAACTCCCTTCTTGCTCCCTAACCCTAAAACTTCTTTCCCACTTCCTAAAATTCAAACTTTCTTCCTGCTTCTTAACCTAACCCTATCTCCTGCTCACTAATACAAAGATTCTCTTCTTGCTCTCTATACTTGAATCCACCGTCCACTCTCTAAGCCTAATACTCCCTTCCCCAGCAGTGCCCTATTCCTCACTAATAATCCCCAACTCTCTCAACATGGCTGCTTTACTTATCTCACATGAATCTGACTGTGTGTAGGTAAGATGCTGCAGCTGCTTGCCTGAACTCATATTCAAGTCTGAATGTGAGTAGCAATCTACCTGAGCTAGAAGGTGCTTGAGTCCCAGGCTTCAAGACAGTGGGTTTTGAGTGCTTCATACTCAAGATGTTGTAGAACACCCAGCTAACCTAATGGAAGAAATGGCTGCAGGAAACAATACGTGCAAGATCTCAAATATAAAAAAGTTCACACCATGCAAAGGTCCAGAAATATACTATCCAAAAGATTTAAAAATGAATTTGTAACATTGATTCCAGACATTAGTAATAAGGCAAAGTGCAATGCTGTTGCTATGATATGACTGACTCAAGAATAGTATTTAATCAAACTTCAGAACTGCAATGAATTTCACATGCCTGTAATGTATAGTGACCTGAGAATTTACTTTGTACTGCTTCAGTAAATACACATCTTACTTGTGCAAATCCTGCATACAATGAGCCCACAAAATAATGTGCTAGCACATTTAAACGGCAGGGGAAGATACTTCTTAATGAGAATTTATAGAATGCCATGAGATTAAGACAAGAAGCTAGGATAATCATAATTAAATTGTGTGTCATAGTAGCAGTGTATGTTGTATGTATGACAAGTGAGACCGCATGAATTCAGACAGTAAACAGCAAACTCTAATCAGCCTCTACCATAACAAACTGGAGTTTTTTTTGTTTATTTTAGAAGAGGCTTTTTCTAGTGAAAGCTAGTCTGTAGGATTACAACAATGGCAACTGATCTCTTCCCTAAGGGAGCATGTACAGTGTTTTTCAAACTGATAAAAAATGTCTGCCTGATCTCTAGACAGGATTAAAGCTATGTGCTGATGGTGTCTTATTTTTGTGATGATGGATGATGTTGTGATAAATAATTATAAATTTATAGAAGACAACTACACTGAAACTAAAATACAATTATTTTGAGATACCTACACTATAATTAAAAATAATTGTGAATAGAAAATGGATAATAAACTGTGCAACAATTTTCTAAGTTCTTAAAGCACTCCAGTCATTAGTACAAGCACACAACTACAAAGGTTTACAAGGAATGCAAACAAGTATTTAAGGGAGAATATTTAAGTGTTTCAAGTGCTGAAGAAACCATAATTCTGTCTGCCAGTTCTCCACTGTATTAAAAAGGGAACTTCGCATTTATGAATAAAAAGCAAGTTTCGCATAGCAGGCTTTGAACTCATATCCTTCTGTTACGTAATACAACCATGTGCTAAGAATGCAGTATCAATTTTTAGAATGTAACAAAATTTCAGCATCAGACCCTGAGGAAATGGATTTTCTTTTCCCATTGTATTCACTTCGTATTTTGCTTTTTGCATTACTGATGTTTATTTATGTTTAATTTTATTTGTTAACTGTGTGTGTCCACTGGGCATATGTCACTTTTCAGCAGCAACCTTAGAGCACTTTATAATTCATAGGTACATCGGTAGCTACTAGGCATGTCGCCTAGGAGGTTGTTGAGGAGCCCAGCCCACTTTCCTAAATTAAGTGATTTGCTCAGATTGACACAGATGGCAAGTACAGGCTATGAAATCCATACCCTGGACTACAAAAAGAAGCTTGTTAACAAGTCATAGCCTTAATACTCTGCAATAACTGGCGACTGTTATATATTATTGCACATATGTTCTTGGTAATAAAATAAAATAAAAAAGTGTCCCAGAAACATTGCCACTGGTCAATACTAATTTAGTCTTTCTGAAGCCTACTTTGCATATATTATTTCAGTCACATATGACTCAGCTGAATATTTTTAAGTGAAAGGCAAGATAATTAAAAGACTACCACAATATAATTTGCTCAAAAGACAGATATAGTTAGGTAGCAATATTAGCTGAAACAGATTTTGGGAATGTGGCAAAATTATTTTCATTAGTAACTAAGGAAAGACATTGAATTTGTATCAGTGAAATCTTCTGCCAAGGTTTGAACTTGAGTCTTTAGAAAAAAAACATTTGCCTGTCAATCTAGCTAACTATGAATCTGTATCCCTCTCTGTTTCTCACTTACGCACACAAATGCTGTTTCTATTTCTCTTTCTGTAACCCCCCACCAAAGAGGCTGCGGCAAAGCATCAGGGTAACATCTGTTTAAAAGGCTGATGAAACAATATTTCTCATTTATCGCTTTTATTGGACAGGATTTTTTAATTTAGCTCAGCTCCATCTTCTACCTGACATGTAAAGCCTTATAAAATTTCACCTCTCTAAATTAAATAATGATGTATTCTCATAGGACTTCACTGTCACTAGGTTTATAATCTTATTATGAACATGCCAAAAAGCTTCTTGCTGAAGGAGGGATTTGTCCAGTTGAACTCAGGCCACTATGCCTATATCTAGAGTATCTGGTCGGGCACTAGACTGCAAGTTAATTATTCACAGAAGGCCTGCAGTTTCAGAGATGAAAGGACAGCTCTTGCTTCCTCATTAATCATCATTGTTTTCTTTGGAATGATCCTTTAACCTCAAATGAAATAGTATAGAAGTGCATGTCTTCTGACAATGGCCCTGATCAAGCAACAATGTTTCCTGTTCAGACTGTCTTCTTCAGCCTGCCTTAGCTAGGTACAGGCCATGATTTTCACTACTAGCCAGAGAGTGCATTGAGTTTTGTAATGGCAGATTGCAATGTATTTTAACGCAAAGATTAATTAGAGGTGAAATGGTAGGCCTCAGGCTCCAAGGTATTGTAACTTGAGAGAGCTAGTGCAGTACTGAAAAATGCAGACAGCTGCCCTAGTGACCACAATAGTACAGACACATAAACTCATAAGCATGACATTTTACAATGTTGTGTTTATTTGCTCTGGGCTATACGCTGAAATTTAAAATCTATAAGCTGAGAGAGCCATGACCTGGTTTGTTCAAAACTTTGTGTCAGTTAAAAAAAGGCTTCATTTGGGATAAAGAAACCGAATTAATGAGTCAAGTTCTCTATCTTGGAGAACTATTTCATTTGTCACTACCTCAAACATGTCCTGTATTCTTTAAAAGTATTTTTTCAGGGAAAAGAAGGTACACAATTAAAAGAAAGTGTTCTGTTTCACTCAAGACCTGTCATTTACTGCTGGCAATAAAAAAGTCACTGATTTAACAGAACAAAAAATGTTATACTTCTGACACATAGCTATGTAGGCAAGAAAAAACATAACAGGCGTACAAATAAGATTACTCCAAACATGTTAGTTTCTGAGTCTGGAGTTTTGTTATTACTTTTAAATATAATCAATTAGCCTTCAAAGGAAAATAATGTATCTTTTATGAAATGCCTCTTTTTCTTCACTGTACTTAAAGAAAGGAATAGTTATCTGAAAACTAATGGACTGAATAATCATTAGGAGACTGATCTGGCAGTGGTGACAGTTTATAGGTATGTTTGGATAAAATATGTGTATTTATTTTATTGAACAAAAGTTGCATCAATGTAAGAAAGTCAGTGCATAAAGAAAATGTAGATCTGCATTTCTGCTGATTCATAAACTATATTCACGGTGCATTGCATCAGTAAAAGATTGATGTGAAGCTGTCAGATTTAGAAGTTTACCAGCAGTGGAGTCAGCTGGTGTGATAGACACCTGTTGGTAATTCTTCTAGTAAGAACTGCAGAATGCAGAGTAATTCAATCTTTGTTACCCTGTTTGAGATACAAGAATATTTATTAATCTGTTAACAATTTAGTAAGTAATATCAATCACCATCTTTGACATTCACAGTCCGTTGGCTTTAAGTACAAGTTTGCAAATTCTTCATATCCTCTTACATTTACTTCTTTTTGTTAGAATACAGTATAATTCTACAAATATTACTCATGTACTCATTACTTTCCCTACTTTGTAAGATTTTCTTTTTAGTTAAAACAAATTATTTTAGACCTTCACAACCAGGGTAATGGTGCTACATAAAGCAAGTTTCAATGCAAGCAAAAGTTTACAATAATGAGCAATAAATAAGACTTGAGTATTTTAAAACTTGTGTTTCATTCTCATATCTGAAATGCTATTGAGAATTACTTAATATTTTTTTACTTATCAAGAAAAAACATATTCTATATTAATTCCTTAGATAGACAGACAGAAAGCCTTCTGGAAATGCAAATGTAAAAAAATATAATGCTTGGAAAATAAATTAAATCAGCAGCTCAGCACACTTTCTTACTACTTTTATTCCTGCATGTATTTTTGTCTATTAATTGGAATGGCGAGTATGTCTGTGATGTCCCCACTCTGGGCCAGTAATCAAGAAGCCTGAATCCACACCACTGACACTGGAGAGGGATGTTCACTTGGAACAAAAATGGATACAGCCACTATTTCCAGATGCAGCTCTCTGCATCAAGCACAATTTCCCTTAATCACACACATAGAATGCACTCAGTCCAGCATCTGGTTTTCCCTCTCTCTTCAGATCCCCAGTAAGACTCCCCACTGGCACAGTTATAGAGTTGAGTCCTCAGCCAAGTGTCCAAGCCAAGTCCTCCAACACTCTCTCTCTGTAAAACCTGAAGCCAGTGCTTCATGTCCATGCTCCAAGCTGCTGGCACACACACAATCTTTGAGGTTTGATTTTCTGGCATACACACACACACACACACACACACACACACACACACACACACACACACACACACACACACACACACACACACACACACACACACATGCATACACACATCTGGAAAGGCTTGTACAGATTTACTAGCTATGCCCCCTTCTGTCCAGACTATAAGGTAGGTACACTGCCACCAGACACTCCAAAGCCAACTACTCAAAGGCTCTTACAAGGGTAGCCAATTATACTGAGTGAAATTAAAATTAATACAAATGATAGTGTTTGACCAATGCCGTAAGACTTTCAGGAGTGCCCACAAAGTCACACTATAGATATGAGTGCTCTCAAAGTTTAAAATATTCTGTAAAGGACCAGCCACAATGAAAAGTTTAAATATATTTAATAAAAAAATAATTATAGAACACAAAACTACTAAATATCTATTTACAATAATCGCAAGAGTTTCAGTAACAGAAAATGTTAACATAACACAGATGAATATATTTGGACAAGATACAGAAAAACAGTACTTAATTAATCTCACTATGTTTTCCTGACTGATATAAAGACTTACTATTCCCTGGTACACTTACTAGAGCAAGATAAGGTGAAGTAGGTAAGGAGTATTCCTTCTTTGTCAGGTTCCAAAAACAGACTGCTCTGAGACTTCAGACTCATGTAGTATTATAATATCATTACAGAGGTGGCTTACAGAATGACATCACACACATGTGGTCATATCACTTCTGTTTCCCATTCTACCCCCATAGCTAGAAACTGAGCCAGAATTTAGCACATATGTGTTACTATACACACAGATATAGCTTTGCTGAGATGTGCTATACCATCTGGAAGCTATAAAACCATAAAACACTTCCACTCTTCCTACAGGATCTAATACACCATTCTCTGCATATACATTTAGTCTCAAGGTGCAATCAGAACTGTAAGATACCATCTTTATGACCTAAATCAGGTAAGCTGAGTGATGCACTTAACCTCTTCTCTTCCAGTATCCTCTGTTAACACATATACATTTTGTGATAAAAGGAGATACTGCCAGCACAGCTAGCTGGAATTTTGTAAATAATTATATGTCATTGGTGAATATTGAAATGATTTATACAACATGCTTGTATTACAAATGTTTTAGAACTGTATGTCATGTTTATATCAAAATGCTTGTACAGAGGTGTGTGTTGAAAATGTATTTGTAGCATGCTGTGTTTGAAATGTAACCACAGTGTGCCCTACTGGAAGAGAACAGAAATGTACCTGTACTATTGTAACTGCTTAAATGTATATACTTAACAGAGGAAAATGGAGGGTTAACCTCAGTCAAGCAACTTTAAAAAAAATCTAAAATTAAATTACTTTATAGGTTATGCAATAAATAGGCTATCTTTCAAGTTTTCAGTGCAGCTAGACACACAAAGACTGTACTAGGAGGCTTTATGTATTGTCCTTGGAGTGAACTAATTGCTAATTTTGAAGCATGAAGGAATGCAATTGTTTTATGACTTCCAGCATCTGCCAAAGATCTGAGCAAAAGCCCTTGTCTGTATATTTTTACAGGTACATGCTAAATGCTGCAAGCTTCTAGAAATGGGGGTTATGGCCTGGGAACTAGAAGTCAGATGACCAGAAATGATGTCATTATGCAAGCAATTCCAGCAGTAATATTTTAGATATTAATTTGAGAAGTCTCTTAGTGAGACAGAGCATTCTCCATTCTGTCTTGGACCTGACAACAACAAGAAAAAACTTTCACCACATCTGCCTTGCTCTAATGAAGTAATTTTCTGGGGAACAGTATAATTCACTTAGATACAATGAGGAATATAGCGAAGTTTAGTTTAGATGTTTTCCTTTATTTGTGTGAGCCTATACTGCAATGTTGTTTTAAATATTTCCTTTGGTTTTGAACTCTGAAGTCACTGTGAATATATGTTGAGTATTGCCTTGTTCTTTTGTTATTTATTATTAAATATATTTAAACCTTTCATTGTGGCGGATCTGTGTAAAGATATTTAAGTTTTGAGAGTACTTGCATATTTATTTGGTGACACTGTGTTGGCCATTATTAATAGCCTTGCTTATGGTCAAACAGCCATGTGTATTAGTATTGATATTACACAATAAGATTGGACACCCTTTGTTAAGGTCCCTAAAGTAGTTGAAAAGGAGTGGCTGGTGGCAGTAGAAACTACCTTATAGTTTGGGCAGAAGGGGGCATAGCTAGTAAACCTGTGCCAGCCTTTCCCAGGTGTGTGTGTGTGTGTGTGTGTGTGTGTGTGTGTGTGTGTGTGTGTATGTGTGTGTGTGTGTGTGTGTGTGTAAATGAAACCTGGAGTGTGTGTGAAAGTTACTCGGGCAGGGACACGATGCACTGGTTGGACAGAGAGGGTGCTGGAGGTCTTGACTTGGTCACTCAACTGAGATCTCAACTCTATAGCTGTGCCAGTAAGGAGTTTTATTGGGGATCTGGAGAAATAGGGAGGAACCAGCCATGGACTGACTGTGGTTTGTGATCTCTGTGTGCTCTTAAGGGAAATTGCACTTGATGCAGAGAGCTGCATTTGGAAGTACTGTGTGTGTACCCATTAACCTCCCAGTGAATGTCCCCCATTGTTGCTAGTGGTGAGGATTGAGGGTCCTTGATTACTGGTCCAGTTGGGGTTGTCACATTTGGTTGTAGTGGTGGGATCACCACATCACATATTGGGATTCAGTGGTTTGGATATTGAACTCTTGTAGCCTGTAAACAGTGGTCACTAAAGAAGGTGTTTGTACTCTCAAGAAGACACATGGTAGACATTTAGAGTTTCGTATCACAATAGTTTTATTTATGTTTTCATTAGTTTAGTTAGTCAGAGAAAGCAGGCAAGGATGTCAGCAGAGGAGTATGGCAAGCTGACAATGAGCCAGTTGGCTAAGATGTGCCAAGCCAAAGGACTGGTGCATACCAACCTGATTAAGAGGAAATGATTGCAGCCTTAGTCACAGATGTATCACAGGCCAGCAACCAGGAAGACAGCCATACTCGCCTTGGAGATGCACAACTCTCAGATAATGGACAGTTCAACTTTACTTAGAGGACTTAAAAATCTATCTGGAGTTAAAGAGGCTTGAACTGGAGGTCAAATGGTTGGAACTAGAATCAGCACAGAGACTGCGGTATTTGGAGGATGACAAAAAGAAGAAACAGATGGCATTAGAATTAGCAGAGAGACTGAGATGTCTGGAAGCTGAAAATAATGAGAGGCAGAGGCAATACAAAAAGGAAATGCTGACTCTTCACCAGGGTCTTGGAGGTAATGGGTAAGGGAATAACTGAACCCCAGAAGTAATAAAGGTCAGTAAAATTCTTCCAAAATTTACAGAGGGTGATAATTTTCATAGTTTATTCATATGTTTGAAAGGGTATGTAATCAGTATAATGTAGACCAAGGGCTCTGGGTACTGTTCCTGATCCCCTTACTCCACGATAAAGCTGTAATTGCTGTTTTTAAATTGTCTGATACTGATTGCTTTAATTATAATGCAGTTAAAATTGTTTATTAGAGTGTTTTATGTTAACACCTGACTCTTATAATAAAAAGTTTTGTGAGCATAGACCCAAGGTAGATGAAAGTGTGTGTGATTATATTGCTGAGTTAAACACTTATTTTCATAGGTGGGTGAGTGGGTATCAAGTCACCACTTATGAAGGGCAGACCATTTGGGGAGGGAACATGTCTTTAGCACTTTGTCTGAGAACATGAGAATCTGGCTGGCATATAGACAATGTAACACCGCAGATGAGTTGGGGAAAAAAGGAGACTCGTAACTAGCAAGCAGGGCATCACTGCACAGGAAAGGGATATCCAGTGCTCCACATAGATCTGAGGGAACCCATGGTGGGTAGCCTAATCCACCCCAACAAAGTCCACCAGTAGCAGGGGAAGCTACTAGTTCAGGTACACAGCCATGATCAATGGTTAAATGTTTTGAATTTAACCAGTGTGGCCATGTAGCATATAGATGTCCACTGAGGCAAAGTAGAGAACAAAAGGTGGGAGAGCCGGCAAGTGGGAATAACAGAATGCCAGTGGTGAGTTGGTTGGAGACAATAAGGGTACCAAACTACCACAAGAGGTTAATTCTATTTTAGTAGATTAGAAACAGGCCACTGCTAAGAGAGATACAGCCTATGACCTAACCAATGTGAAGCCTGCAATGGTTAAAGAGGAGCATTACCTGCTTGGGGAGTCTACTCCAATCAGAGCTTTAGGAGGGGGCCTATTCCAAATACCTTTGGCTAGAGTTCACCTTGACTGGGAGGGTGGAAATGTAAGCAAGCAAGTAGGTGTGTTTGAAGATATCCCTGCAGATCTTCTTATATGAAATGATTTTGACAATGCAGTATCTTGTGTGTATGCAGTTATATGCAGTCAAGATTGGAGAAAGGCATGTGGGTCTAGTAGCCTGAGGGAGACCCAGACAGACCACACACACTGGAAGCTAGGACTGGTGAGGTGTCTACATCAGGGAGGGAGTAACTCTGTAGAAGTGAGACTGAAGGTGAGCCACAGCTGCTGGTGGGTACTAATGTTCTCTTGGACTGAGTGATTGCAAGACCAGAGGTGAGTAGTAGTTCCCAGGCTGTCAGTGAGGCACCACTGTCAGAGGACACCAGACTTCCTGTGGAAGTGGAGCTGGGAAGGGTTACAAAGTGAGAGTTGAGACAGGCTCATCTCTCAGACCCTACATTACAAGGCTTGAGGGAGGTAACTAGGGAGGCACCTGATTCTCAAGGAAAATGGGAATCTGTATAATTGGACAAATGGTTACTGTACATAGAGTGGACCCTTGAGGGAGGGCTAGAGGGTGAGAGAATACAGCAGTTGGTAGTGTCCAAAGCCTATGATCTGGCACTTCTAGCCATAGCCCATGACATTCCTTTTGCAGGTCATATGGTCATAAAGCATACCATGAGACATATTATGCAGAACTTTTATTGGCCTGGGATTTCCAGGGATGTAACAGGGTACTGCAGGACATGTGAGAAGTGCCAAAAGGTAGTCAAGGCAGGAGACAAGGTCAAAGCTCCTATGCTGGCTTTGCCTGTGATTGAGAAGCCATTTCAGAGGGTACCTATGGATATTGTAGGACCTCTGAGTACCTCAAGTTCCACAGGGAATAAATATATCCTAGTGGTAGTAGTTATGCTACCAGATGCCCTGAGGTGGTGACTCTGTCCTCCATGGAGGTAGAAAAGGTGGAAAATGCTTTGTTAGAGATTTTCAGCAGGGTAGGTTTCCCAAAGGAAATACTGACTAACAGAGGTGCCAATTTCAGGTCAAAGCTGCTGGCTTGTCTGTAGAAGCACTGTGGGGTGAAGCACCTAAAGACCACTCCTACCATCCCAGACTAATGGTCTTGTAGAGAGGTTAAACTCTACACTAAAGACCATGCTATGGGCATTTGCAGACCAATTTAAGAGGGAGTGGGACAAACATTTTCCCCATCTGTTCTTTGCTTACAGAGAGGTACCACAGGAATCTACATTTTTCACCCCTTGAGTTGGTGTATGGGCATAGAGTGAGGGGATCTCTAGATGTGATTTGTGATGAGGGGGAAGTTGAGTGTGAATCCCACAAGGAGTCTGTTCTGGCATATGTTCTAAACCTCAAGACAAGGCTCAGGGAACTCATGGGCTTGGCCCAGGAGTACCTGGCAGAAGCCCAACGGCAGAAAAAGGACTGTTATGACAGGAATGCTCAAGCTAGAGAGTATTCTGTGAGGCTGCAGTTTATGCTTCTCATTCCTATCAGACACAACAAGCTGCAGGTAGCTTGGGAGGAACCCTTCAAATTGGTAAGGTAGGTGAGTGATGTTAACTGCATGGTAGAACTGATAGGCAGGAGGCAGGAGCACAAACTGTATTTATTTTGTTTATTTTACATTTGTTTACCGGGAAAGTCCAACTGGACACAGGTCCTTTTTCAGCAGAGGCCCGGGAAGAAAAGCTCCAAGAGTAGCAAATATATGCAACAGAGAAACAAATACAGCCATGTGAGAAGCAAATACATATAAGATAGTGGTTACAGACACAATAAGTAGAGCAACAGTAATTTACATAAAAAATGGTTATTTACATTTAGTGGATACAGCCAAATGATTGGGTACAGTTAAAATGAAACTACCATTTGTGGTAGATCATGCTAGTAGAGTAAGAGTAATGATAATAGAGTGAAAGGGAGGAATAAGTTATCCAGGGGAGTTGCAGGGGCAGAGCCAGGTGTTAGTAAGGTGCATTTTTAGAAGTCTTTTAAATTGAAGTGTTGAGGAGTTAGTTACTAGTGAGTTAAGTAGATTATTCCAGTATTTGGAGATGTAGCTGGAAGAAAGAGAGAATTGTTAGCTTTAGTGGTGTGTAGAAGTAGTTTTTTGCTGCAGTGAAGGGGTCTTGAGGAGGAATATGGCTGAATGAGAACATTGAGTGCAGGGTTTTTTTCTGATTGATAGAGTATTTTGTGGGCAAAGGTAAGTTGATTAAAGAGAAGAAGTTGAGGTAGTTCAAGCCACATGAGCTGGTTAAGTGATGAGCAGTGATGTGACTTGTATGAGACATTAGTGGCAAACTTGGAGATTTTATTGTAACAGACTTTGAATTTGGCTAGATCTGTCTTCTGGAGGTTGGGTAAGAATGGGGGAGATGTACAGGGTCTATATTAGATCTTCGAATACTTAGGTTGTTGAATGCAATTTTATCGACACCTAAACGTCAAAGTCTAATAAACGCGACAGGCCAGTTACACAAATTTGTTCCCCTGGGAACAAATTTGCTTGGCCATCATCTGGGATTTGCCCTTTTCCCCGATATAGAGCAATCTCAGAGTTGGTATATTTAGTTAGTGGGTGTGTGAGGGGCACATCCCCCTATGATGGGGGCTTGGGGGGGCAAAGCCCCCACTTGATTAGGGTTTTAGAGTTTGTTTTTGTTTTGTTGGCCACGCAAATGTTTCCCTGGGAAAACATTTGCTTAATTGGCCTGTCACGTTTATTAGACTTCAACATTTAGGTGTCAACATTTTGGCATTCGACAACCTAAGCATTCGAAGATCTAATATAGACCCAGTGTACATGACAGTTTAGAGGAGGTGGGTACTAGCAAGAGTGGCTTTTGTGTTATTTGTCAGAAATCTGTTGTTTCTATATAGGAGATCTAATTTTCTGTGAACCTTTTTAATGGACTGGGCAATGTGAATATCAAATTTCAGGTTATTGTCAATTTCCACTCCTAGTAATTTGGTATGGTTTGTTGGGGTGATAATAGTTTTATTTTTAGAGAGGATACTGAAGATTGTGGATTAGGAGGTGTATCTGGTTAGGTGGAAGAGAAAAGTTTTGTTTTCTTGGGATTTAGGATAAGTTGGGGCTAGTGAACCAGGATTCAGCAGATCAGAAGGAATCTTGAGTAATGGTATGGAAGTCTTTGAGGGAGGAAGCTGATACTGAACAACTGAGGCCTGGGGTATAGCTGAGTGGAAATGATTAGTAAAAAGAGAAAAAAGAATTGGACCAAGGATGGAGCCTTGTGGAACCCCTAAGGTGACAGGGCGAAGGAGTGAGAGATATTGTTGCCAGCAGACAGCCTGGTCACATTCTACTAGGTAACTTTCAAACCAGGTCATAGTGGGGTGACTGAGTCTAAGGGAGGAGAGGACAAAGATGAGTTTGGAGTGGTTGACCATGTCAAAGACCTTGTACAGGTCCAGGAATATGGCTAATACAAATTGACCATTGTTTCTATACTGGTTAACTGTGTTAGTAAAGGACAGTAGGACTGTGGTATTGCTGTGAGAGGGGCAAAAATCATGTTGGGTATTAAATAGGAGATTGTGTGTAAGGTGATACTCTTTATTTTGGGTGTGTATGACCCTTTCCAGAATTTTTGAGAGGTGATACAATTGCAATTGGGTGATAGTTTGTTAGTTTGGTAGAGTTACCTGTTTTGTGTAAGGGCAAGATGTGAGAGATTTTCTAGATGGTGGGGGCATAAGCTTCAGATAATGACCTGTTTATAAATATGAATACAGGGTATGCAATTGCTTCTGATGCAATTTGCAGGAATTCAGCAGGGGGATTGTTGGCAACTAAGGTAGGTAGTGAGCTTAAGTTTTTTTAGTAATCTTTTGATGATGTTAGTGGAGACTGGGTTTAGGGCGGCCGCAGTGGTGCAGTGGTTAGTGTTGCCACCCCACAGCAAGAGGCTCTCTGGGTGCCTTCTGTGCGGAGTCTGCATGTCCTCCCTGTGGTTGCGCGGGTTTCTTCTAGGTACTCCGGTTTCCTCCCACATCCCAAAGACATGCTGTAGGTGGATTGGACACTCTAAATTGGCCCTAGGCATGAGTGCGTGCATGTGTGTGCCTTCTGTGGAAGGTGCTGGGCTGACAACTCGATACTGTAAAACTCCATTGCCAGTTATGAGCGGACAGGTGATTCATTGTGGCGACCCCTAACTGGGAAAATCTGAAAGAAGAAGAAGAATAAGTGGAGACTGGGTTTAATGTAAACTGGTTGTTGCTTTTGGGTGTATGTAAACTGTTGTGGTTTGGAGCAGGAGGGGTGTGCTTTGGGCTGGTCTGAGTCAGTGCAAGTTGTTGAATTGATTTTGTAAAGTAAGTATTAAAGTGAATGGCTAAGTTCATGGACTTGTTGGTTGTTGTTGGAGTGGAATTGGTTGATTTTTTAGGAAGCAATATATTGCTAACTGCTGCCCAGAATTTTTGAGGGTTGATTTGATGTTTATTCTGTATGTTGTAATAGTAGTTGCTTTGTCTAATTTTACTAGTTTTTTTTTTGCTTTATTTTTGAGTTATAGGAAGGTTTGTTTAGTTATATGGGATTTGGTTTTACGATATTGTTCTCAGAATGTATGTCTGGTTCTGAGTAGGGCTCTGGATTATTTACTTAGCCAGGGTGCATATTTTCATTTTACTCTAATAGTTCTAGGGGGGTCATGACAGTTGAGTATGTTTAGGAAGGTGGAGTTAAAGGAGAGAACAGCTTTTTCTAGAGGCTGGTGCTTGAGATGTTCCCAATTGTAGCTTTTTAGGGCAAAGATAAACCTGTTTGGATCAAGGTTTTTTGTTTCTGATTAGACGGATGGAGGGTTGACAGTTTTGATGAATGCAGTCTCTTAGGAGAAAGGTTGGGTTGTGGTCACTAAGGCAGTCAGGGAGGCAGTCTGAGTGGAATTAGAGATTGGGGTTGTTTAGCAAAATCCAGTCAAGGGTGGATTGATGCTTAGAAGTTTTATCAGTCTTAGTGGGAGATGTTCTGATTTGGGTGAAGCCATAAAGGTTTACATTGGATGTAGGATTTGGAGAGGAATAAGGGAGCCAATCAATATTATACAATGTTAACATGATGAAACCTTAAAATGATAGCGAGGCCCTGGTGCTAAGTATTTGCAATAGAATGCAGGAGTCTGAGGGGGATCTGTGGTTACAAGGAGTCAGACAGCAAAATTCCAAGTTACTATGGTGGAGTCTAGGGTTGCAGACATATGATATGACAGTGCAACACTGAACTAAAGTCAGGAATGCCAAGGCAGCTGGAATCTCAAGACAGGGAATGGGGTAATGTATTCCGAGACAAGCACATTCCTCTCAAGCAACGTTTCTCAAGGGTCACTTGAAAAACTAGCTTGATTCTTCGAAGTGTGGAAGAAGTGTGATGAAAGGAGATAGTGCCAGCATAGCTAGCTGGAATTTTGTAAGTAATTATATGTCAATGGTGAATATCAGAATGATTTATACATAGGTTCATAGGTTCATACTAGGCTATCTGCCCTGGGGCAATTATAAGCCTAGCCCGATTCCGTATGGCTTACGCCACCCCTTGATTTGAGTATACTGTGCCCTTTTTAAGGTTTAGTTTACTGTGCCTCTGTCTAATAGTGAGATGGGAGTAATCCCTGGGACAAACCTACGATCCCCCATCCACCTATCGAGATTCTTCTTGAAGAGATTCAGTGAGGTGCTCTGCCTCACATGAACTGGAATTCTATTCCAGAGTGAAGGGAGCCTCTGGGTTATGAACCTGTCCCTCCAGCAAGTTCTATTTATTTCTGTGCTGAGGTTTAAGTCCCTCGAGCGTGTGGCTCTAAGGGATTTAGATTTATTGAGGTGGAGCATGTCCATTAATTCTGGATTTGACATAGCTTTGTATGTCAGGCATAGATCGCCTCAAAGTAGGCGGTATGCAACTGAGTAGAGCTGGAGTTGTTTTAACCGAGCAGCATATGGCATCTGTTTGAGACCCTTGATCCTCTTGGTGAGATACTTTTGGGGTCTTTTTAATTGCTGCAGGTGTCGGGTAAGGTACATCCCAAAAGGGGCATTGTATTCTATGATGGGCCTGATGAGGGATGAATAAAGGGGCACGATTACCTCTCTTGATCTAGATGTGAAACCCTTCGTGATGAGGTGGGCTATGTAGAAGGTTTTTCTAACCACTTTGGCAATGTGGTTACAAATATATTAGAACTGTATGTCATGTGTGTATCAAAATGCTTGTACAGAGGTGTGTATTGAAAATGTATTTGTATAGTGCTGTGTTTGAAATGTAACTACAATGTGCCCTACTGGAAGAGAACAGAAATGTACCTGCACTATTGTAACTGTTTATATGTATATGCTTAACAAAGGAAACTGGAGGGTTAATCTCAGTCAAGCAAACTTTAGAAAAAATATCTGAAATTATATCACTTTATAGGCTGTGCAGTAAAGAGGCTATCCCTCAAGGTTTCAATGCAGCTAGAGACACAAAATCTGTACTAGGAAGCTTTCTGTATTTTCCTTGGAGTAAGTGCTACTTTTGAAGCATGAAGGAATGCAATTGATTTATGACTTCCAGCATCTGCCAAAGATCTGAGCAAAAGCCCTTGTCTGTATATTTTTACAGGTAGATGCTAAATGCTGCCAGCTTCTAGTAATGGGGGTTTTGGCTTGGGAACTAGAAGTCAGATGACCAGAAATGATGTCATTCTGCAAGCTATCCCAGCAGTAATATTTTATATATTAATTTGAAGAGTCTGTTAGTAAGACAGAGCACTCTGCATTCTGTCTTGGACCTGACAACAACAACAAGAAAAAAAACATTCACCACATCTACTTTGCTCTAATGAAATAATTTTCTAGGGAACAGTATAATTCACTTAGATACTGCCAGGAATATAACAAAGTTTAGTTTAAATCAAAGATCAAACTTAGAAATAAAATCTGGGCCACCTAGCAGGACACCAAAGCTCCCCTAGACCAACTGAGATATCTGCAGCTTCGTAATGACACAAAAATTCCATTCTGCTAGACAAATAAAAAACTACTATTATAATCTTCAACAAAGACACCAGAATAAACCTCAAAAGTTTTGGGCAGGTATAAATAACCTTCTTCATCCAGGACAATCCACCACTCCTACCCCTTCCACTTCTACCCATAAATCTCCAGAGGAGGTTGCCAACACCTTTAACAGTTTTTTTTTACTGAGACTATCCAGAACCTTGCTAACCAGCTAGCTCCCACAAACACTCATTCTATCATAACCTCACCCACTACCCATCTCCCCTTAAGTTTCCAACCATTCTCTACCTCACTTATCCCATCCCTGCTTAAAAATCTAAAACCCACCACCCTATCTGCAGATCTTCTACCTGCAGAGTACCTACAAAAAGTTGCAGATGTCATAGCTTATCCAGTCTCTCTCTTGATCAATAGAACCATAACTGAAGCCTCCATCCCCTCCATTTGGAAAACTTCCCATGTCATACCACTCCCCAAAGGTGGCAAATCCACAGAACAATCAGATTATAGACCCATTGCCATACATTCACCAGTGGCCAAAATAATGGAGAAATATATCCATAAGCAACTCTTGCACTATCTCATACATAACAATCTGCTGGCTAACTCTCAGCATGGCTTTAGGCCATACCATAGTACCTCCTCTGTCCTCCTCTCTTTCTCCAATGTCATAAATCATAATCGTAATAACAACAAATTATCCTCAGCCCTCTTCCTCGACCTATCCAAAGCCTTTGATATGGTCAACCACCAACTACTCACTGCCACTCTGAAATCCATTTCCTTGGATAACCACACCATTCAATGGTTTCAATACTATTTGAATGGCAGACAACAGGCTGTTCTATGGCAGGGACATTTATCTACTGTACTACCCCTCACCCTTGGAGTTCCCCAGGGCTCTATCTTAGGATCTCTTCTCTTTTCAATCTTTATCAATGACCTTTACTCTGCCATTCCAGATGCTACATGCATACAATACGCAGATTATTCCACGTTGATCTGCTCAGCCTCCACCCATCTTTCCTGCATACGCTAGCCCAGAAAACATTTAGCACAGTTGAGAACTGGCTCTCATGCTGCAGTTTGCTCTTGAACCCTAAGAAAAACAAACTGCTACTTTTCTCCCCCACTCATAGGTCAACACCACTTTCCTTTATGATTTCCTCTAATAATGGCACAGTTATTTTCCCAGATAACCATACTAAACTCTTAGGGGTAACTATTGACAATAACCTTAAATCTGACGTGCATATCAATCAAACCATTAAAACCATTAATAAAAAATACTGTGCTCCCTATATAAAAATAAACCTTTCCTTACCCCACTAGCAAGGACTGCCATTGCCTCCACTCATCTTCTCTCCACCCTTTTCTATGCCTCCTCCATTTTCACTAACTTGAACAAATCTGAACTCTGCAAACTCTCAAGCTGTTATGATCACATTGCTAGATTTGCCACTGGCTCTACTTACAGAACTCACCACTGTCAAAACCTTAAACCTCTATGATGGCTAGAATTGACTACCTCACTTCAGTACAATCAACCTGAAGTAGCCCACAAAATTCTCAACCAACCAGATAATACCCCTGCACTTAAAAGCATTATTTATCCCCACAGGAACATGAAACCACTGCGATCTTCTAACAAACTACTAATTCAAACACTCAAAACTAACAACTCAGCTGGTGACTCCTTGTTTTCTAACTTTGTTGGCAAAATTTGGAATTCACACCCAGCTGACCTAACACTAGACCCATCATTAAACCAATTCAAGAAAAATCTCAAACAGTATTTCATGACACACTGGCTATGCCCCTGCCAGAATCCAGACTAACTCCTACCATACTATAGTATATGAAACAGTATTGTAAGGAATACCTAGCTGCTTCTATCTGATTGTCTGTAACCATATAAGTTTGTGCTATGACTGACAAAAATAGTTTTTAATGTTCATCCTTAATTTCAATGTAATGTTTTTAATGTTAGAGCTTTTCCTCTCTGGGCCTCTGCTGAAAATGGACATATATCCAATTGGACTATCCCAGTCAACAAATGTAAAATAAATAAAAAATAAAATAAATAAGATGTTTTTCTTTATTTGTGTGAGCCTGTACTGCAATGCTATTTTAAATGTTTCCTGTGGTTTTGAACTCTGATGTCACTGTGAATATATATTTAGTATTATCTTGTTATTTTATTATTTATTATTAAATATATTTAAGCCTTTCATTGTGGCTGATCTGTATATAAATATTTAAGTTTTGAGAGCACTTGCGTATTTATTTGATGACACTGTATGGGCCACTCCTAATAGCCTTGCTCTTGGTCGAACTACCATTTGTATTAGTTGTGAAGATTGAAGGAAGATGGGTGAAGGCTGCCAGCTTAGTCAAATAGACTTTGATACATAAGTCTATCAATTGTATAAATAAATGTAAAATACAGGCTTGTGTTTTTAAATGAAAGAAAACACTGTAAAATTTGAACTTCAAGATTGTTGCAACATTGCCATCTGCTGTAAGGAAAACCAAGCCAAGCATTTCAAATGTGTCTTTTGAAGCTGAAAAGATCTTATGAATCTCTTTGATGTTTACAAGTCGGCTCCAGTGAGTCTGGATGAAGGTTTCAGGCCCATTGTTTTAAGGTTAAAGTTAAGGGCCGGAATTTACATGTGGAAGGTGCTTTATTGCTCTGGTTTCAGCTAGAGTGTATATATGAAATGCCTTTTATTGTTGTAGTCTCCTGAGCAGGTGTTAGCTTGCTAAATAATGCAGTTTGTGGCCTGGGAACTCCAAACCTAAGTGTCAAAATGATGTAATTCGGGAGGGCCTCAGCAGAGCTGTTGGTTAGTGTTTAAAAACTATTGTTCAGGGAGAGACTAAGAGCATTTTGATCTTGGACATCTAACCCAGCACTGCTTATGCTTTATGTATGTAAGTAGGATTATAGCACTGTGTTTTCTCTTAAGATTAGCTAAAGATTAGAAAGTTAGATTAAGTGTTTTTCTTTGACATCAGACCTGGCCTACTGTATTATTTTAAGCTTCTGTGTAATCTCTGAACTCTTAGATATCTCTGTGGTGTAGCAGTATTGTCTTGTGCTTTAATTATTTATTATTAAATATTTTAAAACTCTTACCTGTGACTGGTTTATGTAGAGATAATTTAACCTCTAAAGTACATTACATATTTACAGATTTTACTACCTATGTCACTCCAAATTAAGCCTATACTGAACAGTCACATTACCAATTGGATAATAATATTGCACAGTAATAATTGGACACCCTTTTAAGGGCCTTTTAGTAGCTGATATTATTAGCTGGGTGGTGGCAGGAATTATTACCGTATGGTCTGAGTAAAGGGGCACAGCTGGAGAATCTGTGTCAGCCTTTCCCAGGAGTGTCTGTGAAGTTGCATCAATACTTATCTCAAAGTGTGTGTGTGTGTGTGTGTGTGTGTGTGTGTGTGTGTGTGTGTGTGTGTGTGTGTGTGTGTGTGTGTGTGATGTGTCAGCTACTTGGCAGGGACACGAAGCACTGGTTGGACAGTGAGGGTACTGGAGGTTTTAGCTTGCCCAGCTAGGCTGAGACCTGGACCCTATAGCTGTGCTAGTGGAGAATCTTATTGGGGACCTGGAGAGCAAGGAAGCAACCAGCCCCAGACTGACTGTGATCTCTGTGTGCACTTAAGGGAAATTGTACTTTACTGTGTGTATTAGTTATCCTTTCCTGTTCTAGGATACAACCTCCCTGTTGTTAGTGGTGAGGACTGATGCTCCTTGATTGCTGGGCCAGGGCATGGTCATCACATTAGTATTAATATTACACAGTAAGACTGGATACCCTTAAGGGCCCTAAAGTAGCTGATAAGGAGTGGCTGGTGGCAGTGGAAGCTACCTTATAGTCTGGGCAGAAGGGGGCATAACTAGTAAACACATGCCACCCTTTCCCAGGTGTGTGTATAAATCAAACCTCAAAGAGTGCATGTGTCAGCTACTTGGGCAGGGACATGAAGCTCTTTTTGGACAGAGAGGATGCTAAAGTTCTTGGCTTGGTCACTCAGCTGAGATCTGAACTCTATAGGTGCTCCAGTGGGGAGCCTAATTGCGGATCTGGAGAAAGAAGGAGAAACCAGCCATGGACTGACAGTGGTCTCTTTGTGCTCTTATGGGAAATTGCACTTGATGCAGAGAGCTGCATCTGGAAATACTGTGTGTGTACCTGTTGTCCTCCAAGTGAACATCCCACACTGCTGTCAGTGGCGAGGATCGAGGCTTCTTGATTACTGGTCCAGTGGAGGGCCGTCACACATCTACTCAGTTACAATATGGTCAGGACCCACTGTTGGTACATTTTTTAACACAGGCAACTTTACAAATACATTTTTCAACACAAGCATCTGTACAAATCAGTATGATATACAAATGACTTATAATTATTTACAAAACTCCAGCTAGCTATGCTGGCATATGTTACACGTCCACTGCCCTACTTCTCCTGGCATACCTGGCAATATCTCACATCATCACAATGTCCTTAAGTGATCAACTGCTTCTTCTGCATAGTTCAATAGCAGTTTAAAATTAAGTACTGGTAAAAATGTTTCCTAGGTAGTGGGCCATGTATATACAACTTTGTACAATAGGCTGAAGAACTAAACAGCAAACAGACATATGCTTTACATAAAAACTTTACCAAACAAATACATGAGAATCATGCTAAAAATAAAGATACAATTAATGAGTATTACAAATAAAATGTTTCTATTATATGTTAACAGTCAAAGAGATCAAATTAATTCAATAGTTAAAAACTGAAATAAGAACTGAAATAAGAAATACAACATATGACATTTTAAAGAGTTTTAGCATACTGGTTAAAAAATTCTTTAGGTAGCAAATCCTTCCATTTTCCCTGAAAAGAAATTATTGTGAATTATATGTAAACAGAATAAGGCAAAAAGACCCCTTAAGAGATCATATTTTAACTATATTTACACAGTCTTACATCATTACATTCTAATAAGTAATTAAGGACAGTATTCAGATCCAATAAGCATATCCGTTAGAGAATTCAGAGGCAAGTGCAGACAGGCACAGCTAAGCTGTGATTCACTGAGGCCAGTAACATCAGTTAGTGGTATCCTCGAATGTAGGCATGCAAGTGAGCAAATAATTAGATGGTTATTAGAAGTGATATAAATGTTCTTATGCTAATTAAGGATATTTTATGACAATTGCAATTCATAGTTAGTTTTTCCAGGTTTCACACAGCTATTACAAATATGGTATAAAAATGAAGATTCACCTAAAGTAACAGAGTTGTAACTGGTGAAAATACTATCAATTGCAGCAAGCTTTGCTCATTCCTGGTCTTTTGGCTGGGCCAAACCCACTTGCACCAAGTGGAGCTCACCCAACAAGAAAGCAGAAATATAGGCAAAGGATTACTCATAACTTTGATAATCAGGAAATTCTTGATAGAGTTAGAGTGGACAGGGATATTAAAAAGGTTTTAGTAGGCATGTTTGATCCCCATAAGGCAAGAGGTGGATTGCGTAGACTTTCTTTTCCTGTGGTCACCAAAGTATGCATAGCCCTCACTACACCTGCTACTGGAACCTTCAAGAGTCTGTCTGTTTCCACCTTGGGGATTTCACAGGCTTCTGCTTCAAGGATACTGAAGGACTTCCTGGATGTACTGTTGGCACATGTGGATCAGTACATCTATTTCCACCTCAGGACCAAGCTCAGAATATGCATACCTTTTATAGGATGGCACATTTTCCTGAGGTACTTTGTGAGATAGACTGCACGCATGTTGCAATTAGGGCCTCCCCTGGTCCACAGGGTGAGTGGTACCACAATAGGAAGGGCTTACATTGCATCAATTGCTAGGTAGTGTGTGATGCATAGGATCACATCAGCAATATCTCTGCCCAGCGTCCTGGCAGTGCACGATTCCCATATATGGCACCCTAACTCACTTTATTGCCTCTTCCTAAATGGTAAGGTGTTCATCTTGTTGGTAAGTAGAAAGTTTTTTCTAAGCTCATTGTTATTAATGTTAAAGGTAATTGTTGTATATTAATATGTCTTTTCCTTTAGTCTTCCCTCCCCTTTCTCTCACTCTTTTTTTTTTTTCATTATATTTGTAAGGGGATGTCAGATATCCACTACTGCCAGTTCTCATGACTCCATTGAGAAATCCATCTGGAACTGAGGAGGAGACATATTAACACATCCCTTTCCCAAACCTGTACTGTGATTGAGAGGCTGTTTGACCTCCTGAAGAGCCATTTCAGGTGGATGGATGAGTCTGGGGTGCCCTTCAGTATGACCCAGCTACTATGTGTAGAAAGTTCACCGCTTGATGTATTCTTCATATGATTATATACCAGCCTAGTTGTTAAGTGACCCATGCTGTGACTGCAGCTCCCAGTTATAGTCGCACTTTTACTAACGATGGCCAACCAGCAGCAGTAGTAAGAGACCCCATGCAGCAGGCTTGTGCATGGCATTTGGCTGTACAGGTTAAGAAGCACCATCTAATCCAAAGCTATGGACCAGGACATTCAGGTTAGTGTTTTCTTTTTTTTTTAAAGCACATAGAGTATAACTAATGCATGTGGTGATACCTGTGGGCTATGCTGTGTGAAGCATGGTATGTTGTCACTGTTCATCTGACATGCTCTCTCGTCTAAAAATATACTTTTTTTTATTAATACTGTAGCTGTTTGCCTGAGTGCTCATGGATTCCTGTGCAGTGATGCTGAAATGCAGCAAGTCATTAAATAAGTCAACAGTTGCACATGCTGTATTTAATAACATTTTTAAATTAATTATTTAGTATTCGATAGAAAAAGGTACTGTCAGCAGTGAAAAATGTAGCCATCATTTTCAAATTATCTGTAAAGAATTCTGTTACACTTCATATCACATATCATTCTTACTGTCATGTAAAATATTAATGATGTCAGAGTCTCTCTTTATTTGTGCAGTGATGAGGTATACATTACTTAGCATAT